>NC_053489.1:569117989-569167989 GCF_905171775.1 Rana temporaria
AGTGACACAACACCCACGGTGATCCAAAATAAACTGTGATGAGAGTGATATCGCCCGCCACCGATAACAATGGAGGCTTACCGGATGTGGTGGACCCAAATGAGCTTATGCCCAAAGGATCAGTAAAGCTTGTAACTCAATTGAGTATGGAAGTGGACCGAACCACACCAAACGATCAATCAGCAGGCAACGGTGAAATCCTCACTTAATGACAGGTGAGCAGGGTGACTCCAATTGGAAGATGACTCATAGGAGTGGAAATGCTTGCACGGAGTGTGGGGAGGAAAATAAAAGGCACATAGCGTAACTCCGCAACAAAGGGGAAGTTTAATAATGGTAAAAAACACTTACAATTATGTAGGCATTAAAGGACATCAATGTAGTATAGTGCATGGCAGCAGTAGAGTCCCGACGCGTTTCGCTACAACTAGCATCCCCCCAGACGATGCTAGTTGTAGCGAGTCACCCTGCTCACCTGTCATTAAGTGAGGATTTCACCGTTGCCTGCTGATTGATCGTTTGGTGTGGTTCGGTCCACTTCCATACTCAATTGAGTTACAAGCTTTACTGATCCTTTGGGCATAAGCTCATTTGGGTCCACCACATCCGGTAAGCCTCCATTGTTATCGGTGGCGGGCGATATCACTCTCATCACAGTTTATTTTGGATCACCGTGGGTGTTGTGTCACTATTATTCGACTGATCATCTTATTTTCACCTTTCACGTTTATTTTTGTGGACTTGTCTTTTCAAGGAATTGGAATATATGTCTGAGGTGTTTTTCATACATACTTATTGACCTTTTTTCAGTTCAAGATTATTTCCACCAATTCATGGACTTATACACTTTATGTTTACACATATAAGCGTTTTATATAGACATTATTGTTTATTCTTTTTTCATCCCCCCAGCGCAGAACATGGTTGTTGTTCAATAATAAAATTAATCCTCAAAAATACAACTTGCCTAATAATTCTGCACTCCCTGTATGCAGACTGCAAAACTACGATTTCCAGCTAAATGTAACAATAATTTGACGGCAAAAAAAGGTCCATACCATACCCTTCAGGTCTAGTATGGATTCAGATGGGACTGCCACGCAATTTTTTATTTTGTTTTTAAATGGTGTGGGGTCCCCCAAAATCCAAACCCTTATCCGAGCATGCTGGCAGGTCAAGGGCCTCTTCCCGACAACCTGAGCCGGTAGTTTACGAAAGGGGCCCCCAGATCCTGCCCCCCCCTTATGGATGGGTATCGGGTACATCATACCCCTACCCCACACGAGCCGGTTTTCGACAATTCCTTTATTAATGGCTCCGTCTTCTCTAGCCGCCTCTTCCCATCGTTGTCGTCTTCACGCCGTCTGGTAAAGACACTGTGGTTGATTTATTACAGTAGTACATGTTCATGTAGAAACATGTATGGGCAAAGTGAATGTGATCATGTACCCAATCATGTGGGGGAGACTTGATACAGGATTTCTGCTAGCACAAGGTTTTAGTGTAAACGGTTTCACCGTATTCGGTGACGTTTACTGAATGAACATCCTCTATTCACATGGCATTTTATGCAGAATAAGGCTCAGGTTTGTATGCAGCAGTATATTGCATGCCATAGTGGCTGTGTCACATCGCACACCTATTGCAGCATCCTTCTGCCAGCATGTTCCAAAGTTAGCTCAGAAACTGGATACCAAGGGAAGGTGCCAGTGCCCCTGACACGTTTAATCTGGGACTAGATGATCTAATTATGTACTTCAACCCAGGCATTCATTTACTGTAAACTCTGTTGTGAAAGGTTATCCACAGAAGAAAATGTGTTATAAAAATTTAAGAAACCAACAAACAGAGAATTGTATAAGTCTGTGTATCTACAGTACTGAGAAATGTGCTGCTTTGTAAGTATATTAGATGGTTTGTTGCAGTTTAAAAATTACGTTGGCAGAATTTTTTATAGTGGGCAAAGTTAAAATGGATCTAAAGCCAGAAACTTTGTAGATTTGGTTAGAGTAGGTAATACTTTAAAACACCAATTTTTTATTCATTTTTTATTTGTTGCATTGGGGAGAGTTGCCGTCATTTCCTGTCCCATAGAAGTAACAGGAAGTAAGAGATGGGAATCCCCCTATTACACTTCTAGCACCAGGGCATTAAAATGGCTTCATAAACACGTTGCGATCCATCCGTGAACAGCTAATGTTATCTTGGATAGATCTATCCAGGCTAGATTACTACTGTCCTAGTAGTTTGAAGGTCTTCTAAATTTAACCTAAGCTCAGTATGTAGTTTACCACTACAGCCATATTCAGCAGGCCTTTATGTGTTTCTTTCTGAGGCTGTTTGGATGTACAATTTTTACGCCGATATACTTCCCAAATGGGTAAATGCAAAAAATAAAGATGGATAACCGCATTCCTTGGAAAATAAAGCTCCAGTTTCTTTATTTCAACGGTTGAACTGATGAAGCTGGAGTTTTAATCTTTAAGGTGTGTGGTTATTCATCTTTATTTTTTGCATATTGATTTATGCCGTTTTGAGTTGGCACCAAGCTTTTATTTAATTTTAAAACTGTTTTGTAAGGTGGATTCATTCACTTGGAGGCCTCATGTACACTGCTGCTGCTGCTAAACGGACGTTTAGTGCTGGTTCACACTACCGCGACTTGGGATCCGACTTGTCGCCCCAAGTGAGAAATTACATGTTGATCAATGAGAGCCGTCTTGATGTACATTACTGAAGTCACTCCGACTTCAGAAAATTTTCTCGTACTACTTTAAGGCGACTTCTAGGTGTCTTGTACCCATTGATTTCAATGGAAGTCTCCTCCAAGTCGGATCACTTTCTTACCTGAAGCAACTTTCCAGGAAGTGAAAATAGTTTTCTAAGGCAAACCCCTCCCTCCCACAGAGCAGATTATTATGTGATTGGCCACTGGCAAAGTTGCCTGTCCTGGAGGCGACTTAAAGTCGCGTTGCAAGTCGCTCCAAGTGGTGCTGAAGGCGCGATCAAGTCATCTCCAAGTTGCCTTATAAAGTCGTGTTGCCCCCGTGTGAACCACCACTTAGCACTTTGGTGTTTTTTTTCCATCTGTCCATGTACACATGGTTGTTTACAGTGCTTTCTAGGCAGTTGAGTTTAGAGGCATTTTTTTGGAACGCAAAAAAAGCATTCAGAAAGCTGTATTTACAGGCTTTTCAAGCATTAAACAAATATGTTTTTATGACAATATGACAAAGCGCAGCCTCACCCGTCACGAAAACCATGGATACGCTGCACTGCACCCAAGGTGTGGGAAAACTTAATTGCATCAGTCTGAAAGTCAAACTGACCGTTTATTACCACTGACCTCTGAACTCTCCATTATTACTGCTGACCTCTGAACTCTGCCTTACTTATGATTGACCTCCAAGTAAGCTCTGTGTCACTTAATACAGAGGTCAGTACCAAGTCAGGCAGAGGTCAATGGCAAGTAACCGTCTTACTCACCATTGTACTGCTTAACTCTGTTCTCCTCCTTCCTGGACTCTTCATAGTACTCAGGGTACTGCAGTTCTGGCTCTTCTTCCTCTTCTATTCACTAGTCCAGTAGGTGGAGCTAAATTATAGGTACTCGTAACCCCGCCTACTGGACCAGGGACTAAAAGAAAGGGGAGAAGAGCCAGAGCTGCAATACCCAGAGTACTGTGAAGAGTGCCTGTGACAAGTGCAGCTGCAGCAGAGACAGATGGGGAATGGAGCAACGTTTCGCCCCTTCGGGCTAATTGGTGTAGCCCGGTGCCGGAAATTGTTCTGCCTCTGGGATTCAGCCAGGATCAGTGGCGGCTGGTGCTCAAAATTTTTGGGGGGGCGCAAAGGAAAAAAAAAATTGCAGTCTCACTGTGCCCAAACGCAGCCACTGTTACATGCCATCAAATGCAGCCACTGTGCCATCAATTCGCACCACTGTGCCATGCCATTAAACGCAGTCACTGTGCCATGCCATCAAATGCAGTCACTGTGCCATCAATTCTCACCACTGTGCCATCAATTCGCACCACTGTGCCATGCCATTAAACGCAGTCACTGTGCCATGCCATCAAATGCAGTCACTGTGCCATCAATTCGCACCACTGTGCCATCAATTCGCACCACTGTGCCATGCCATTAAACGCAGTCACTGTGCCATCCATTGTCACCACTGTGCCATGCCATTAAACGCAGCCACTGTGCCATACATTGTCACCACTGTGCCATGCCATTAAACGCAGCCACTGTGCCATCCATTGTCACCACTGTGCCATCCATTGTCACCACTGTGCCATCCATTGTCACCACTGTGCCATGCCAATAAACGCAGCCACTGTGCCATCCATTGTCACCACTGTGCCATGCCATTAAACGCAGTCACTGTGCCATTCATTGTCACCACTGTGCCATGCCATTAAACGCAGCCACTGTGCCATCCATTGTCACCACTGTGCCATCCATTGTCACCACTGTGCCATGCCATTAAACGCAGCCACTGTGCCATACATTGTCACCACTGTGCCATGCCATTAAACGCAGCCACTGTGCCATCCATTGTCACCACTGTGCCATGCCATTAAACGCAGCCACTGTGCCCTTTAATGGTCGCCGCTGTGCCAATTGTCCCCACTGTGCCCTGTAAATTGCATTCTTCCCCCCCCCCCCCCCCTGGCACTTACCTTTACTGGAGTCAGGCATCCACGTCCCACGATGTCTTCTCCCGCCCTCGATGACTGACAGGCGTCTCAGCCAATCAGGTTACAGGTAGCCAGAACCGGCCAACGTGATTGGCTGAGACGCCTGTCATCTTATTCAAGGGGCGTACAGTCTGTGCGCTCCGAGAATAAGATTCCGAGACCCGAGGGCTGTATTGGGAAAGCCTATCAGAGCCGTTGGCTTTGATAGACATTTCCCTACAGCCAACCAGCTGGCGTTATTCAGATGGCCGGACATTGAGCGCCGACCATCTGAATAACAGCGGCAGCGGCGAAAATAACATAGATTCTTGCAATGCATGAATCTGTTATTTCACTCAGTGGCGGTGAGACCCAGAGGGGGCGGCGCTCCAGCGCCCTCTATGGACGAACCGCCACTGGCCAGGATTGACGGGAAACAAGGATTTAATTCAAATCTTGGGATGGTGCTGCCCAATCCAGGGCAGTTAGGAGGTCTGCGCATGGGGTGATTAGTGTGTACCCAGGCACACCCAGCACACCCCATGTGCTCAACTATTTTATCTTTCCATGTATGCAGTGTCCTGGTCACTTATCGTGAGATGAACTCATGTAATGGGTCAAAGGAAGAAATGCTTAGTCCAGCCTGAGTAACAACCATGGCTCACTAAATAAAGTGAAGACAGGGAGAATATCCTGCAAATACAAACAGGTGAATTAAAGGCAAAAGCATGAAAAAAAAAGCTGTCACTACATTGAAGAGCTAGTAAACTTCAATATATTCCTTTTTTGGTTTAGGGCCCTTTCCCATGCACGGATCCCTTGAGGATCTGTGCCGTTCTTATCCGCTTGCTCAGTGGGGATCGCTCCATTGATCCCCGCTGAGCTGGCAGATGACAGGACGGTCCCTGCACAATGTGCAAGGGACTGTCCTGTCAGATTTCCGCTCTTCCCTATGGGGGGATCGGATGAACACGCACTGTCTGTGTTCAGCCAATCCACTCTGCAGATGGATGGAAAAATAGGATTTTCCTCCATCTGCAGAATCGGACCATAGAGGGGACTGATGACATCAGGTGTCAGCGGATGGTCAGCCACTGACACCCGCTATCCATAGGGATACATGTATATTCGTATTTCATCCGTAAACGGATGAATGAAATAGACATACTGTCAATACGTGTGAAAGGGCCCTTGGGGTTTAGAGGCTACTGGGTTTGCGGCTTGAAGTACAGGGCATTTTTTTTTTTTTTTTTAATTCCACACACGTTTGTTTTTTTTAAGTAATTTTCTAGTAAATAAACGCAAACAATAATTTTTTGAAAGCGGGGGCCATGTACAGTAGATGGTGATAAATGCAATTTTGTTTTTGTTACACAATATTTGGACTCGTTTATTAAATGCAAATTTCAAGTCAATCGCTAAAATGTTTTTTAATGCAGAAAAACACAATATAGTAACTAGTTGTTGGGTAAAATCTAAAAGATGGCGTTTTTTTGTTGTGTAAATAGATACCAAACATGTCGAGCCTTAAAATTGTGAAATCGCATTTAAACTATGGTACCCAAAATTGTCCATAGGTGATGGAAAGCATCTTTACAGGTTTTCGCTTTAGAGTTCAAAGCACATAAAGGTTGTAGCAATGTTGCTGTCACTCCAACATTTGTGATGATGCCTCGCATGTGGTGCGATCACTCCATGTGCATATTTTGCAATTACATGTGTGTGCTGGGTGACGTGGTTGCTTTTATTTTTGTATTAGAATTTTACAACTTAAAAAAAAAAAAAAAAAGTATATCCACTTTATTGATATCACAAATGTGTGTGTGTGTGTGTGTGTATGGGGCCAGCAAGCTTGTTTTAACCACTTGAAGTCCATGTCATTAACTATTAACGGATGACAAGTGGTTAATACACTTCGAGAAAAATGCCAGAAGCCTGTTACCTAATTCCATGGTGTCCTTAGCTGGAAAGGCTGCAGTGAAATCTGACTCTTCCCACAGTTTATACACGGCCTGAATGCTGATCCACGTTTATTTAACTTGTAGATATCGGCCCCATAGACTTTATATGAGGAAAACGGCTTCATCTCAAATGATAGGGCCAGGAGGGGAGATTAAATTGTAGTGTTTCCAGCTAAGGGTACCACTGATATTTTGGACCCTGCGGTATTTGTGCAAATGTTTATAAAACCAATATATTTGCAAAAAATACACCAAAACAAAACCATCATTGGCAGATAAAAACAATGCACATTTTACAAAATTGCTACTAAAATATGAAAGCTTAACCTATATTGAGTTATTAAATAACACATTTTTTTTACTTTTAAATTGCACCTTTTTGCGAAATGGTGAAAATTGTAAAAATCCAAATCTCTAATCTGAAGGTTTTAATTTTTCCCTTATCGCTTTCAGAATTGGCGAAAGACCCCCAAAACCATATAATTTCTGAAAGCATAGGACCTGTAGAATAAAAGGTGCTACTGATTTTTCTTTTAGACCCCAGGGTATTTGCACAAATGTTGCCTTAAACCAATATATTTGCAAAAAATACACCAAAACCATTATTGGCAGATAAACAGCTATTTTTACAAAATTCCTGTTACATTTCTACTAAATATAAAAGCTTAATCTGTGTGGAGTTAACAAATAACATTTTAAATTATGCCTTTTTTCAAATTGCTATAAATCGAATGTACCCACAAATTTCTCAAAAAAATCTGAAGGTTTTAATTTTTCACTTGCAGCTTTCAGAATTTGAAAAGACCTCTCAAACTGGACATTTTCTAAAAGCACATGATCTGTAGAATAAAGTGCTACTGATTTTTTTTGGCCCCCCTGCAATATTTGTGCAAATGTTCTGTTCATCATATCGCGATTTAAAAAAAAAATACACTAAAATCAATATAATATAATATTGCACACAAACACAATAATTCTTGCTAAATTAGTACTAACGTATCGTTCAGAAAAACACACATACATGCCTGTTTCATCCACCATCTTGTATCAGGTAAGTGTGTCCAGAAGATGTGGCAGGGCAGTCCCAGTCTGTGATGGCAAAGCTTCCAGGGAAGTCCACAAGATAACAGGCAACTTGTGCTGTGAGTGTTCAGGGAACACAATAGTGCTGGAGCCTGGGGATGATGTCAGAGGAAGCGAGACAAAAACCAGCATGGAACACAAGCAGGAAGTAGACAGGAAGTGTGTCATAGAGGTGGGACGCGTTTCGGAACAGCTCATTGGTTCCTTCTTCAGCCAGTGACCTAAAGCATCGTTCACATATGGCATACTAAAGTGTTTGCCTAGGGACGCACAGGTGTTCCATGTATCCCATCCTATTATTGTCAATTGGGATGCAACAGTTACATAGGCATAGCTGCTCTTCCCAATCTGGCCCTTGGTAAGATATCAGACGTCTAAACAGACCCCCATATCTTTTTGAGATAGCGTAAGGGACTGAAGATGGTCCCTTTTCTCTGTATCACTTGAATGAATGAAAAATCTGTATAAAGATTCCATTCATCCATAAAAATGACAGTCTGATACATTGTTACAATATATCAGCTGTTGGTTACATAGCAGCGTTCAGTAGTGATCGTTGCATGCGCCCTCTCTTCTACAGGGGGAGTTTTGTAAACCTATGTTTACTAAGCTGCCCCTACTAAACCGCGCCCCCCCCCCAGCCTGACAGATCATAGGAGATCTCTGCAGGGAGAGGGAGGGGGGAAGGAGAGATGCCGCTTGGAGGGGGGGGATGCATCTGGACTCCCCCCAAGTCGCACCTGAAGCCAGTGGGAGTGGAAGAGGAGCGATGCTGACTAATGATGGTGGCTGCAGGGAGTGAGTTTGTGCGGGGGGGTGAAGAGGTTAGGAGAGAGGAGTGTGGAGGAGGGGCAGTGTTAGAAGGGTGCAGCGGGGGGTGGAGAGGCAGGGGACAGGGAAGCGGCAGCGGGGGGGGGGTCACATTAGGGGTTAATCTGATCAGATGGTTGTAATCTGCTGATCAGAGTTATAGAATTGCTCAGCAGAGTCTGCTGAGCAATTCTGATATAAGCTTATGGTAATTGAAGTGACCAATTAGCTTATAGGAGAGGGAGAAAGGCTTCTGACGTGGCCTTGGCAGTGAAAGGGTTAATACAGAAATTCCTATTGAAAGGCAGGGAATATTGTTTCTCAGTAGTAAGCCCTCTTAGCTTTTCCATGTAAGAAATAAGGAAACCTCAGCTCATGAATCATTATAGCTGACTCTGATGCAAAGCAATTCTGAAAATGTGTGTTTTGCCAATTTTTGCGGTTTAACAGAAAATGCTTTTTCTTTAATTCATGTTACCAATGAGATGGGAGAAGAAAATCTCACTATTGATGAAACCGTACGATAAGAGTGTTGCTGGCGCAAGTGAAATTATTCTATAATAGTGGGTATGCTGCAATCAGAAAAAAAGGGGCAAGACACCCAATGGTGCCTAGTCCTAAAAAAATGAATGTGGTATGTGAATTGCGCTCCCCTAGATGGCGATAGATAAACCACTAGGGGAGCGCAATTCACATACCACATTCATATTGAAACCGACCTGATATAAACCCGACAATGGGATCTGTTCTTTCCTACTCTGCTCAAAACATTCTTAATGGAATTGGGTTTGAAAATATTTTGTATCTTGGCATGGTTTAGCCCTCTACTGGTGTATTTTCTGGCCTACCATGCAACGTGTACAGGACATGGCATACATATTCTAGTTTGTGTAGCAGTGCTAAAAACACATCGGCTCTGAATTGCTATACAATTTTTTTTTTCAAGCTGGCCAGCCATAAAAAAAAAGTTTGGACTACTTGGGTTGAAAAAGGAGGTTTATACTTGGTAAATTATCAAATGCATGTTGAAGTGCATACAGCTTAGTCAAGGCACCTCTGAAAAGTGTGGGCTCAATATGGGACACATTCAGCAATACACAAACAGAGCAGGCTCATCTGCAGTTATGTTTTCCTCCTCCAATGTACATCCATACATGTCCCATAGTGTGAAACTCAAATAGACCCCATATTCTGACTCGGCTGTTGTAATAGTGATTTATCCCTTGCTGAGACCTTTATGCCTTGCCTGTATAAGCAGATCTAATCACAGCGGGCACGGACAGTCTTTATCAGATAGCTTGAACTTTATTGCAAGCAGCAGGTATAGCCAACAACAAAATGTGGCAAATGTATGAAAGACTGTATCTGCAGGTTAAAACTTAGTAATGTATTCCCAGATGCGAGCAGATTGCATGCGGCCTGTAGAGAAGTGGCCATCTTTCCTCACAAGACAGATGAAAGCGGAAATTACATCACAATGAAGTGGGAGGGAACGCAGATGGGAAACAGAAAAGGATGGTGCAATAACTAAAATGACCACGAGATGACAGTATAATAACCAATTATATAAGCATTGACATAACTGCCTAGTATTGGGTTTCACACAAGTGTAACAGCACACTCCAATATACAGTAAACCTTCCAATAGGATCTATTGTTTCCTACTCTGTTCAAAATGTTCTTGCTGGAATTAGGGTTGAAATTATTCGTACATCAATCTGCATCTTGGTATGAAAGAAAGATACCTATTGAAAAAGGCAGTCTTTATACAGCTTACTAGTTATTGATCGGTTCATTCCATGGCTGTTATGTCATGGTATACCGTGATCCACAGTAATGCCCTGTACACAAGATCGGTTCATCCGATGAAAACGCTGTGATGGATTTTTTCATCAGATATCCGATGAAGCTGACTCATCAGTCGTGCCTACACACTATCAGTTAAAAAAATGATTGTGTCAGAACGCGGTGACGTAAAACACAACAACGTGCTGAGAAAAATGAAGTTCGATGCTTCCGAGCATGTGTCGACTTGATTCTGAGCATGCGTTGATTTTTAACCGATGGATTTCCCCACAGACGATCGTTTTTTTAACCATCAGATAATTTTAAAACGGGTTCTACGTTTTTTCACCGATGGGGGAAAAAAAACTGATGGGGCCCACACACGATCGGTTCGTCTGATGCAAACGGTCCATCAGACGAACCGATCGTGTGCACGCGGCATTAGAGGCTTTCACTATTTATGCATACAGAGTTTGGTTTGGGCCATTCGTTTATATTTTTATATTTTATGGTAAATTGTGTTGATCTAAGAAGTTTAATTATATATGTGCTTATCATAATTATTCGCTACTTTCCAGGGCTTTTCTATTCCCTTGTCACATAATCTTAATCAGATGAAAGGATTTAATTCAGCCAAGTTCTCAATAATAAAAAAATGAAACGTTTAATTATACCCACTTAAAAAAAAAAAACACATTTATTATTAGGAGGCTGTAGTTAACCCTTTATATTTAAGTTCATATGAGCCATTATCTTTTTCGTTCTACAAGCACAGCTTTAATAATCCTTAATGCACCTGATGTATGTTCACTTGCAATTGGGATTCACACACAAATGTATGTGTTTGGACTCGCGGTATTGGACTTAAAAGGATTTTTTGACTGTGTTCTCAGAGTATATGGTCAAAGACCAACCCCCTAAACATTTTGTCACTTACAGGATGTCAGGGGGCCTCCTGATGACATCCTGGAAGCGACGAAACTTGTAGGTGTAGGGACTTCCGGTTACTGCATCACTTCTGCTTTTTAGGAATGCACGCTTGCTCAGTGGATGGTCTGGAGCAGCGGCAGTTCGGTAAAAGTATAGGCAAGTGATTCCAAGTGCCAGAGGGGCACCAGAAAATAAGTGAAATACATTAATATGTTTGCAAGTGGCATTTAATAAATATACTACACGATGTTGGCGTTTTTTAGTTCCCCCTCCCAACAATCTGGGCATGGAGCGTACAGGCTTCTGAACATCTGAACGCTGGTCATTGGCAAAGCGCCTGAGACCTTTCTGAGTGTAAGCCCAGGTAGTCAAAATATTGGGGAGTGTACAACAAGGTGGGAGCACACTGGTGGTGGTGGAAGAAAATGAAGGGTGTCGGTGGGTAAACAACCCTATAGATCTGTATTGTGGGAAGGCGCAACACAACAAACTACTGTTTTTAAAAAGGAAAGCTGTGCTTGCCCTGTGTTTAAAAATAAATAAAGAAAAAAATACTTGTGCTAGAATGTGATAAGCCAATAAACACTAATTAAATTAATACCACTTGTGTTGAGTTATTTTTGGGTATCTAATGTGTAACAAATACCATATATAGAAGCGACCCAATCAAAAAGTGCCCAGTGCCAATTGGTATAAAGTGCCAATTAAAAGTGCAAAGTTCTTGTAAAGTACAATGCCTGGCAATAAGTTTGTGTGATTTTCATTTTTAATGGCTCCTAAAATGTGGTGCGATTTTATTTATTTTTTTTGCCACGCTTTATCGTGCGATAAACCGCATCTCATGAAGCTTGCCGCACAAAAGAAGTTCCTGCTCCATTTTGGTGTGGCAAGCTTTACATGATGCGGTTTGCTGTGCGGCAAAACCGCTATATGTTTTATGTGTCATTAAAAATGAAGGGCACGCAAGAGCGCATGCTGTGTTTTGGAATCATGGGCAGGATCGCAGCAATTGTGACTGCGATCCCAAATCGCTAGATGTGAACTGAGCCTTAAACTTACCAGCTTTTTGTTGCCCTGTCGCAACTTTTTTGAGACTTGTTGCTGCCATAAATGTTTTTTTTTTTTTTTTTTTTTTAATCCTTTTGGATTACGAGCATAATTTGTTCCAGAAGAATGCTTGTATATCAAAGCCCTCGTATATCAAAGCAAGTTTCCCCATAGCAGTCAATGGAAACTCCAGATAATGTGTTTCACAGTGACTTTTATTTGTACGGTATGCAGTACCTCATGTGGCCAAAGGTGGGGGGCGCCAGAAACCTTGTTTAAAGGGGTGTTACGACCAAAAAATAAAAAATTTAAAGCCAGCAGCTTCACATACTGCAGTTGCTGGCTTTTAATAAATGGAGACTTGCCTGTCCTAGTGTCCCTCGATGTTGGCACCTTAGCTGATGTTTCCCATCTGCTGTCTGTGCTGCTGTCGCCATTGCGGGTAAGGGAACCCAGCAGTGTAGCCTTTTGGCTTCACGCCGGGAACCCTACTGCGCATGCGCGAGGCCCGCTCCTCTCTCCTATTAGCCCGGTGGCCAGGGGAGGGGAGGAGCAAGCCAGACGGTGACATCACGGCCGCGGCTCCTGTCTTTGAAAGGTATCCAGTCCCCCCTCCCCCGAAAGGTGCCAATTGTGGCACCAGAGGGGGGGGGAGGAATCCGATGAGAGGAAGTTCCACTTTAGGGTGGATCTCCGCTTTAATCACAATCCTAGGTATTACTGTATGGGTTCATGAGATTTGTAAATGAGTTTTTATGTCGATTTTTACACCTCGTCCTAACTTTTCTGGAATTGAGGTTGTATTAGGCAGCAAGTGAAAATGTTGTCTTCGGAGAAGTTGGTGTGCTGAAAGTAGAAAAAAATGGCTAAGTGTGAGGATTTGAGCTGCTTTGACAAGGGCCAAATGGTAATGGCTTGACAACTGGGTCAAAGCAACTCTACGGCACTTGTGAGATGTTCCCGGCCTGAAGTTATGAAATGGAGTTTGAGGTATATGATTCCTTATAGGATCCTCTATATCTCCAGCTGAGGTGATGACAGTGATTTTTATATTTTTCTTTATGCATACTGAAGTTGTGAGGACCTACTACCTAAAGTTGTCCGAGGAAGGATGACTGACAAATGGGGTCATGGACGCAAAGACTCATTGATTGTTCGAGCACAGTGAGGCCGACTGGCCACTTACCTCGAAATCCACGTCGCTCTGGATGCCGGCCGCGATTCGGAGATTACCGTCAGCAAGTTTGCGGCTGCGCAGTCCTTGAAGGAACTTTTCCGATAGCTGGAACCAACTCAGCACATCAGCTTGCGCATGCGCTGGAACTTCCACGATGGCTGGAACAAGCACGGCAGATCATCGGGTCTAGTGGAGGTTTTGCCTTGACAGGTTATGGATTGGATATCATAATATTATGGCTAATGGGTGTTTTAGGGAAACGTTCATTGACGTGTTTTTTTTCATTTGGCCTAGAAGAGTCTAGCCTGCACCGGAACTGCAGGTGCAGTGCGCTTCCTGGTGCATGGGTGAGGTTTTCAATGCCATTAGGATTATTGGCACCCACACACATCAGCGCGTTTTCATGTACAGGTGGGTGCAGCTGCAGGGACAGATTTGGACCTGCAGTGGGATACCACCCTCACGAATGTGGGCCTAGGACATTGATTTGACAGAGAGGTAGAATTGCCAAAACTGGAGAAAAACTGGCGCATCTGTGCATAGTAGCCAATCGGCTTCTAACTTCTACTAAAGTGTTACTAAACCCACAACAGTAAAATCAGTCTGTATAGGCCAGGGATGTCCAAACTTTTTTCAAAGTGGGCCAGATTTGATGAAGTGAACATGCGCAAGGGCCGACCATTTTGCCTGACATTCTTCGAACCACTAAAATTCGGTTTAAGTGTGTTCCTGCGAGCAACTAATACACAATGCCCAACAAGAATTCTCAGGCCTTTGTGGCTGTGTGTGAGTAAAGAGATGAGCTCTGTGTGTTATCTGGATATACCGTATTTATTGGCGTATAACGCGCACCTTCACTTTAAGGGGAAGTTTCAGGGGGAAAAAACTTAACATTTTAAATAAAAAACTGCGAAGCAAAATAAGGGTCGGTGCCCATATGCAGCACCCCCCCATTGCCATCAGTGTAGCCTTGGAGGAGGCAGGATGAGCGCCAAAGATATCCTACAGGAGAATCTCCTGTTTACACAGCGGCCTCTTTAAGAGACAGTCCTGCCTCTTTTGATGGACAGAACAGTCATCCAATGGCAGCGCCGAAGACAGGACTTCCTATTACAGAGGCTGCCGTGTAAACAGGATATACTCCTGTGTGCGCGGCACTCGTCCCGCCTCCTCCCTCTGAGGCAGCCAGCCCATATATCTTTTCTGGCCCTGACGCTGGGAGATTGTCAAAGGCCACAAAAGATATATATATGTTTAGATAACCAAGTGGGCTGTTCAAAATCGGACCGCTGGCCATGATTGACCCACGGGCCGTACTTTGGACATGCCTGGTATAGGCAGTAAAGCATGCTTGTTATACTCACTGTAGAACCTAAGGGGTTAATCCTCTGCATTGTGTAAAAAGGCTGTTTGGTCTTCTCTGATTCGCCCTTGCTTTTACAGTCCCCAGTTCATCTGCTAGTGCCAAGGAGGCACTCTGCACATGCTCAGTTTGTGTATTGCTAGAGCTGATCAGCACCAAGCCAATCGGCACTATCCTGACTGAGGGTCAGGGGTCATGCAGCCGTCGTGCTCCCATGTCATTCAGAAGTTGCAGCTGTCGCCTGATTTCTGCATTTGATTTATTTAAACAGAAAACCTAGAGGAAGACCTCAATGTATACCTTTTGGTAATGGTAGTTGGTGCATCATCTTTTGATTATATTGGGATCCGGTGTTTAGTCTTTCAAGGTTCTGCAAAGATAGCGGATGCTATGAGACGATGTTTTCACGCTCTCCCTGCACCTGGTCTTTTCCATTTCATTGTTGATTCTTTTCAAGCCGACCTTGACATCAGTTGTGTACACTTTCCTTTTCTGTATATACTGTAACAAGGCTGCCTCCTAGTGGTGAAGTGCCACAGAGCGCATTTGGAGCTTTCATGTCCTACGACGTAATTGCATCCTGCTAATTAAAGCTAGAATGTTCTATTAGAGCTCCCCTGGAAATACTGCGCCTCTTCAACATTGTGCTATTAATAGCTGGAAAACCGCACAAAGTTTTAGCTTTATTTTGAGTTCCTATTCCTGGTAAGGTGGTAGAGATATTTAAATGGTACAATAAATGTAAGATGTGCATTATCCTGCACAAGAAGATTGCATGTATGTATTTGAGTCATAATCCTGGTCCTTATGGGGATAAGACCTGCTGGGACTGCTGAGATTCCATTAACCTGCACACATTTTTTATCATCCTGCTAATGTTCTTCCCAATGAAACACCCCCATCTACTTATGTTGTAATTAGCTGGCGAGTATAATGGAATATGCCAATGCAGCAGCCAACTAGGACCCATTGCCAGCGTTCAGATCTATGTCTGCTGATCCTGCCGCCCGGCCCTACTGTTTCATTTACAGTTGTGGGATCTGCAGCTGGCATTTTCAACCCCCCATGAAAGGTGCCAAATGTGACACCGGAGGGGGGGGGTAATTAAGTGGAAGTTCCACTTTCGGGTGGAATACCGCTTTAAAATAGAAATCAAAGGTAAAACGTTTTTGAATACATATAAAAACAATATAAACATTCCCCCCCCCCCCCCCGGTTTATAAGTGATTACATACCCTTTGTTCTCAGTTGCTTAATGAGCCCAGAAAGGAGAAACCGCAACACACAGGTCTTCCCAGTGAATGGCTGTGTGGAAAAGGGGTGGGAGTGTTTTGGATTCACAAAAGTTTTTTTGTTTTTTTAAAAAAAATAAAAAACCAACAAAAAAAAAAAACGTAAAACATACATTGGTCTCACACAGTATCAAGTCAATCCTTGCAAATATCACATCAGTTGAATGTTGGATCAACGAAGCAGAGCGTGTAATAAGGAACATAGTAATGGTTTAAACAACGTGGCTCCTGGGATCGTGAGTAAGTCTAGTTCACAACTGTACAGTATCAGGCAATGCAGTATGTACGTATCGGTGTTCACCTAGCACCCAGTGGGTAGCAGGTTAGCGAGCTGGATCATTGGGGGGGCTCTGGAGGCCGCAGATGGATCTGCCAGCCATTTGGACCAGACCTTGTCATATTTGTGTGGGCAGCCTCTATTAGCAGGGGTAGGCGATCTTTAATTGGTCGTTTCCACAGGGAAAGAGGTGGGGGGTAGGTTTGCACCAGCCGAGGGCTGTAGCTTGGCCAGCATAGAATAGAAGCAGCCCTATCAGGGTGCATCTCACCGCCATTGGAACCAGTTGTTCTACCAGGATTGACACAAGTTTAATCATTGGAAGAGAAGGCTTCCAGCACAGCCCAAAAACTGACCGCAGTGCACTCAGTGTGATCAGTTTTTGATGGCAAAGCAGAAAGACTGGCAGGATCACCAGGAATATTACACAAAGGAAGCAATACAAAGATAATAGGATACTTTATCATACAAGTACATGATACAGCAGGCACGTATTGGAAATATAAAAAAACTCTCTTGCTTTCTCCTCCTCCTCATCAGCATGTTTCTGAATAGCTCATGTGCCTGGTTGGTAGTGCTGGCACTTCCTCTTCCAGCCGCAATGCACACATGTCATAAGAGAGCTATATGAATATTTTCCATAAGTTGCCTGGCAACCCACTAGCTTCAGGACATTGACACACAAGTATGCAGGCCATGAGCATGTTTTACCCAGGTCAGTGGTTCAAAATATTGAAAGAAGTGTCAGCATGACTGCCAAACATCAAAGTCACATTGGGGGTCCATGCGCGCTAGGTGCCTAAGAAAATGCCAGCGCCTCTGGCAGAAAAATACTACTAGTGGCTCGTATTCCACAAGAGTGTGAGAGTTTATGGGCATTTTGCGTTTAGAATTTTTTTTTTTTTTTTTTAAAACATTCCTTTTCTCATTTTTCACTTTAATCAATGTACACTTGAAAATGGTGAACGCTTCTAAACATTGCGTTGTATGTGCATTCAGCATTTTCTTCTGCCTGAAAACGCTTCTCTGCAAATACGCTTGTAAATTCCCCAATGTGCATGGAAAATAGACTAACCTAGAGCTGCTTATACAGGCTGAAGAAAAAAAGCCAAAGGCCACATTGACACCTCACGTAGTGTTTGTCATTCAAAAAAGATTCGCTCCTCTTTGCAAGGAACTTAAAGTGCTTGTAAAGGCAGAAGGTTTTTCCCCCCTCAGTCCCCCCTAATACTTACCTGAGCCCCATCTCGATCCAGCAATGTTGCATGAGAGCCTCGGTTGTCCAGGACTCTCCCCCCTTATTGGCTGAAACGGCAATGGGCGCCATTGGCTCCCACTGCTGTCAGTCAGTGAGCCAATGAGAGAGAGAGGGTGGGGCTGTGCCATGGCTACATGTCTGAATGGACATGCGGCAGCTCGGCTTTATTGCCCCCCCCATAGCAAGTTGCTTCATGTGGGGGTACTCTGCAGGAGGGAGGGGCCAGGAGCACCAGTGAGGATCAGTGCTGCTCTGTGCAAAACCAACTGCACAAAGCAGTTAAGTATAACCTAACATGTTTTTATTTTTTAAACAAAACAAAACAAAAACATGACCATTTTAATGTGATTTTTAGGTCTCAGCCACTTTTTTATGAGCGTTTTTTGCAGCTTAAAAATGGCTCCATGTTTGCCTATGGCCTCATACCCACCATGATGTTTTTGAGCTGTATATGGCGGAGCTGTTTTTAAGCTGCAAAAAAAACAATACCAGTGCATTCTGAAGCATCAGCGTTGGAGCTGTAAAGATGTCAGACGCCAGAAAAAGGTGTTGAACGCAATTTAACTAGGCTTAACGCTGTGTTAAGCCTCGTCCAGGGTTTCTTTCTCTATTCAAAATCAATGGTTCCCTATGAGAATCTTGAAGGGGAACCCCGCGAAAATTAAAAAAAAAAATTGCGTGAGGTTTCCCCCCAGGATGATACCAGACCCTTTTCCGAGCACGCAGCTCGGCAGGTCAGGAAAGGGGGACGAGCGAGCGCCCCCCTCCTAGACCATACCAGGCCACATTCCCTCAACATGGGGGGGGGGGGGGTTGGCACTGTGCCCCCCACCCCAAAGCACCTTGTCCCTATGTTGATGACAAGGGCCTCCTTCCGACAACCCTGGCCGCTGGTTGTCAGGGTCTGCACGTGAGGGGCTTATCAGAATCTGGGAGCCCCCTTTAATAAAGGGGCCCTCAGATCTTGGGCCCCCCCCCCCCCACCCTATGTGAAGGAGTATGTGGTACATAAAGGGGGCTCCCAGATTCCGATGAGCCCCCCGCCCGCAGACCACGACAACCAATGACCAGGGTTGTCAGGAAGAGGCACTTGCCCTCAACATGGGGACAAGGTGCTTTGGGGTGGGGGGCGCAGTGCCCCCCCCTGCCCCAAAGCACCCACCTCCCCATGTTGAGGGCATGCGGCCTGGTACGGCTCGGGGGGGGCACTCGCTCGTCCCCACCCCCATTCCTGGGGCTGGTATGGATCCTGGGGAAACCCCCGTACCGTTTTTTTTATTTTCACGGGGTTCCCCTTCAAGATTCTCCGCACACAAGTCGCCCCGCAAGTCGGATCATTTTGATCCGACTTCTGGTGCGACTTCTATGCAAATCAATGGGCTCCCATAGGGAACCATTGATTTTGAATAGAGAAAGAAAAACGCGGCTAAAAGCTAGCGCAGCCAAACGTGCCTTGAATTCAAAGCAGAACGCAGAAAAAAATTGCGTTAAAAACGCCGCTTTTTTCCTTGCGTCTGTACTAGCTTTACAGACCGTTTTTTTTTTAAACGTCCGTGGGCATGTAGCTTTAAAGTTGCATTTTTAGAATAAATGTCACCCAAATGACACTGATGCAGTGTGATTTGGAATCTCGGGCAGAATCGTGGCATTTCCTCCCATGATTCCAACTTGCCAGGTGTGAATGGAGCCTAAGCAGCATTTTTATGCTCGGTATGCATGGACCCCAAGGCTCCTTTTACATTGAAGGCGTTTTGAAT
Source organism: Rana temporaria (assembly GCF_905171775.1). NCBI lineage: Eukaryota > Metazoa > Chordata > Amphibia > Anura > Ranidae > Rana > Rana temporaria. The sequence continues at coordinate 569,137,412 of NC_053489.1, forward strand.
CGCGGCTGGAATTTCTGGAAGGGTGTTTCTGCCTGCAATTTTTATAAACACTTGATTTCTGAAAATAAAATAGGGGCGATGCGACACACGATTTGGTTTGCGTTATTGCGACGTGTCTGACACTGTTCATGGGGGAGTTGAGTGGCGTTTTGCATAATCTATGGCCTGCTTAAGGATCTGAGGAGAGACCAATAGCCCAGCACCTGTCATTCTTGGTGAGATATCTGCCTGTATATGGCCACTGTAAACATCCTAATCTGACGGTGAAGCGCGGTGTAAAAGAAAGCTTTGTTCTGTGTTGGAGTGGAGACATTGGCATTTAATTTTTATCAAGATTTGTAACACGTTTCCCTGATGTGTGTATAAGACAGTGCTTAGGAATGCTAAAAGCATTACACAGAAATCTGAAATGTTTAAACCCAGTCTTGTGGAATATTTGAGGAGTTAAGCCGGACAGATGTATTTTTCCTATAGTGGAATCTTTTGATTTCCATGTTCCTCCTCCAGCTATGTGGAATGTGCCTGTGTGCTGTGAGAGGTTCGGACTGTTTTCTGCCTCCTTGCGGTGCCTATGCTGCACATAGATGGGTAGAGTGTGCTGCCACTCGTGTAATGCTAGTCTGCTGATTGACGCATGCTGTACTGTACAATGACCACAACAAAGGATCCACAGTACTACTGAGCCAGAGGAAAAATCGCTCTCCTAATCATCTGATTTTATGGTGTATGCAGTCTTCACATAAATCACTACGGCTGTAAACAAACTTATATGGGGAACTTGCAGATCTGATCATCGTTTGTATGATCATATGCTAAATGTCTGCCCAAATGTATGGGGCTTCTAAAGGACTGACTGATGGATAAACTTAAAGCTGAGCTCGGGACTCAAAAACGTTCATATCGGTATTTTTTGCTAGAAAATTACTTGGAACCCCCAAACATATGTTATTCTCCATTGAAGACTCTAGATCAGGGGTGTCGAACTCAATTTCATTGTGGGCCGCATCAGCATTATGTTTGTTCCCAAAAGGGCCGGTTGTATCTGTAAGATTAGATTTCCAACACATCCCCTCCCGTTACATTAGATGTCAAGAGCCACCCCACCATCAGAAGTTGAGTCCCCCACTCTCCCTTATATCACAGGGTACCCCCCTTTCCTTGTGCTGCTGCTGGGAAGAAGCTTGATAGCAGAAAGTAAGGGTCTGGAGAGGTGCGAGGGCCACATGAAATGGCCTGGAGGGCTGGATTTGGCCCATGGGCCTTGTTTTTGATACCTGTGCTCTAGAGCAGTGGTCATCAACCCTGTCCTCAGGCCCACTAACAGGCCAGATTTTATGTATTACCTTGGGGAGATGCAGACTAGACTACTGCAATCACTGAGGAGTAAATTATATCACCTGTGATGTATTTCAGTTATCTTACAAACCTGGCCTGTTAGTGGGCCCTGAGGACATGGTTGATGACCACTGCTCTAGAAAATAAAATGGTGGTCGTTGCAAAATTCTTTGTCACGCGATATTAGTGCAGCGGTCTTTTAAACACAAGTTTTGGGGAAATAATACACTTCACTGAATTAAAAAGAAAAAGCTAAACAGTAAAGTTAGCCCAATGTGTTTGTATATTGTGAAAGGTGATGTTATGCCAAGTAAATGGCTACTTTACATGTTACGGTTTAATACTTGTAGAATGGCGACAAACTATGGTACTTGGAAATCTCCATAGGCGACGCTTACATTTTTTTAACAGTGACCAGTATAGAGTTTTATAGAGGAGGTGTTTTTTGTGTGATTTGAACACCATTTACATTTGCGGGCACGACTTAAGAATGTGTTTTCTTTGGTGTTCAAGCATGCGGGGACAGGGCTGCTTTAAAAAATAAATTAAAATCTATTTTTTTTTTTTTTTACACGGTCTTTAAAAAAAAAAATATCACTTTTATTGCTGTCAGAAGGAATGTAAACATCCCTTGTGATAGTAATAGACAGTGACAGATACTCTTTATATAGGGGTCTGGGGTCTAAAAGTCCCTAAATCCCTCCTTTGCACTTAAAAGTATTCAAAACTGCAAATTCTGCGTTTTGGAATACTAAGGATTTTTTTTTAATCTGCGCCATTGGCAGCCGAGTTACAACACAGTGAGGGGTGTACTCACTTTTGTAAGATACTGTAAGTTCCAAGATTGAGACTTCCCTAGATCAGTGTGAGGGACCACAGTATACAGAGGCAGTGCCACTTCTGCATATATTTGCAAATATACTAAACTAAAACTGAGTTTAATGAACATTTTGTGTAAATTTCCCTCTTTTCCTGTTTAAAGCAGAACTGCACTGCATCTGAGCCCCACAAACTAAAAAGGCCTCTTATTCTTTTTTGATATTCCAAGCAAACACCACCATCCATCCATGTCTCATGCTGTATTTTTCTGAGAAATCCCTTTAACCCCCCAGCAATTCATGGCCGTGGTCATCTAGAGTAAGGGCAGATTCATGAAATGTTTACTTCCTGGAATCCTTCTGCCCCTAGCCCAGGCAAGCATGCAGAAAAGTGTGCTAGAAGTAATTGAAAACAATGTAAAAAAAAAAAAGTTTAAAACAAGTAAATACGATTTGCCAATTCTAGCAGTATGAGGATTAAAAATGGTCAATGTTGATTAAGTGTGAGGTTTCTCTTTAGGTGCTGGCAAATTTTACATATGGTTTGTTCGATTAAAAGTCCTTCCATATGCACCTTGTTTTAAAATGCTAGTTATACATTGATCTGAGTGATTGCTGTTTTTGTTTAGATTACATGTTTATTATTTGACCATATGAGCTGGACAAAGGGAGAAGTTTATCGTGTAGCACATGTAGTTCCCTCAGTAAGTCTGAAGAGGGCAGCAGTCTGTTATATGATGGAGGACAAATGTACCGTATATATTGCAGCTGGAAAAGCAAAATGATGGGAGGCGCCAGGCTGCATAGCATTTTTGTAATCTAGACAAGTCCCTTAATATCACTCCAGGCACCTGCCTGGTGAAATATCCAATACATACAGGTAACTAATGTTTCTCTTACTAGAGACTATTGTCAGAATCGCACCTTTTCTTGCGTTCTTAGGCTGTATCCAGCTTATCCATGGAGTAGAATGTGACGCATGGGGTACTGTACATGCCTTATCCTACCAAGAGGATGTACTTTGTTTCTGGCATTTGCCTGGTAAGACATGGCATCAATAAAGGGAAACACAAACCAAATTATTGAAATGTACCATTGCAGGCGGTGTAATTCTCCCCTCCACTCACAGATTTGTTTTAACGTTGATAGCCCATGATTGTTTCCAAAAGTATCTCCATTTGTGACGTATGTTTTTTTTTTTTTTTCCTTGCATTCTTCACTTTAGTTGATAAAGGCAAACCGAAGACCAGCCCTCGAGTTCCCAGTACACAGGTACCGGCTGCCCCAGTGGACACACAAGCTGTCGAGTTAGCCCAGTGTAAAGTGGTATGCGAGGAACAGAAGGGAATCGTACAGCAGCTGAAAAGTCTCCTCACCTGCAGCAACCAAAAGTTTGAGGCTCTGACAGTGGTCATCCAACATGTGATAAACGAGGTACGTTTTGCTTTGTTTCTGCACTCTAAATAAATGCAATGCTTTGTTTTTAAATCTTTATGCTTAAACTGGAAGTCCAGTCTAAAACTAATATCTTTAAATCTACTGGCAGCCATAACCTAAGACTAACCTATCTAGCTCTGTAAAGCCAAACTTGCTATACATACTTTTTCTGAAGCTGCTTCGACCGGATCCCCCGCTGAGCTGTCAGCGGCGGCATCTCTGTGTAGGTGGGTGGAGAAGAGGCAGCGACAACGGAAGCTCCATAGTAAGTCTCTGGGTGACGTCACTTCTCATTTATTTCAGTCATTTGCCGTGTCCTGCACAGAGCTTCCGCTGCTGGCGACAAGACGAGCGGTTTGGTTTTACAGGGCTAGATAGGTTAGTCTTAGATTGTGGCTGCCAGTAGATTTAGAGATTTTAGTTTTTATGCTTGGCAACCTAAAGAACTGGTATTGTGGTCAATAAATGTAAGGTGTATCTAAAGCCTAAACTTTTTTTGTTTTGATAGAGAAGGGTCAAAACTCTTGTTGGCTTTTATTGTGGTCTTAGTCCCTATTGGGAAGATTCATGCCTGGTACACGCGCTCGGTGGCTGGTAAACGCGCTCGGTGGCTGGTAAACGCGCTCGGTGGCTGGTAAACGCGCTCGGTGGCTGGTAAACGCGCTCGGTGGCTGGTACACGCGTTCAGAAAATCTGATGAAAAATTGCTCTTTTGGTGCCCAGATCGTTCCTACACAGCATTCGAGACCTGATTACAACAGTTCATGTAAAATTATCTGAAGGGACAAACATGAACATTTTTCTCGCATTGTACCAAACAAATGATTTAAAAAAATAAATCATGCTACATCACTTCCGAAGTTGTATTATGTCATACAAGCATTTTTGTAACTCTATTGGTTTTTAATCTGAGACTAGCTAGCATGTAAAATAAACGCACCATCATTTGATCTTCTTATCGTGTGTACGCAACTTTAGGCATTGTTCACACGGTCATACTTGAGGACTGGTTCACACTAGTGCGATGCCAGACATTGCATGTGATTCTCACCACATTGCTCTGCAATGTCTGTGCAATGCGATTTCAGCCATGCAAACTGTATGGCTGAAAAGTGGTGCAGGACCCTTTTTTTGGTCCGCACTGGAATCGGATCGCATGGGTGTTCATACCTATGTGAAAGGATTCCTTCACCATTTTACAGTTCGCACTGCGATCCAATCCTGGGGGTGTCCTTAACTTTGCATCGACACCCGCAGCGGTTTGCAGATCTCGGTGCAATTCCGATGCGGGAACCCGCACTGGATTCGCAGGGTTTTCACATTGCACTAGTGTGAACGGGCCTTAATGTATGACTGTGCGAGGGCTGTGTTTGTCAGAATGGTGATGCAGAGGTGTTTTGTGCATCCCTGTGCAGGCAGTTCCATTTATGTCAATAAGGACACAGTCACTGCTTGCAATTTGACAGCCATGCAGGTGTGTGTCCCCAAATGCAAACACTGTGTTCGGAGACGTGCATCTGCATGGATGTCAAATTGGTAGCAGCGGCTGTGTCCTAGTTGGCATGACTGGGTCTGTCTGCACAGAGATGCATGGAACACCTGTGCATCTCTGTGCAGGCAAACATGGTGTTCTCAAGGATGTGCGCTTAAGTAGGCCCATGTGAACAAGACCTAAAAGTAAAAAAAAAAATTTAAATTGTCACTGGAACAGAATTAGAGTGAAAGTTCCTATGGGGACTGGTTTTGGCGACAAAGGGTATGCCTCCTTTTGGAGAGAATTCTTCTCACTTAAACTGGATATACACTATACAATTTTTCTTTAGATTTTTTTCCTTTATGTGTATACAGTTTGACGGGAAGTAAACAAAAAGCCCCCCTTTGGGGCACAAATCAATTGGTTCAAGACCCTTTCCTATGCCAATTAAAGCATAAAAAACTTTTTGGTCTTTAGATTTAGCAAGGTGATAGTTTTACCTTTTCAGTCTCAGTGGGCATATTCACTGATAGATTTCCTTCCTTGATCACAGTGCCACTGCCTGCCATCCTCATTGGATTCCTAGAACAGGCAGATGGAATTTCAATCACCAGGAAAATATCACAGCTCTGGATCCTCACACTGGAGCTGTAGAGGGTCTTATCAGGATTTAGTCTTCATGAATGCAGTAATGGAACACACCTTAACACATGTCTTCATGCTACGGAAAAGGATTGCTCTTTTATGCATTATGGCTTTTAAACTCCTCTTTGCAAAGTTTGATTACGCTTTCAAGTTTATGTTCTTGCAATTTAAAATGTCCTAAAGAGGATTGTGTGGGTCAGTAGCGTGTTGGTCCTGGTTTGTCAGATGCCCTTGTAGATTAGCGGACTTGGAAAGCTTCCCACAAACTTGGAAAGTGTAGATGTTGCCACAACAAACTGATGTGTGAAATCCTCCGAGAATGGGTGGAGGTGGATCAGAGGAAATAGGAATGCTGGACACTGAAGATATGAAAAAGCGAATGATAAAAGATCCGTGCAGCGTTAACTTTAAAAATAGCTCTTTTCAAGTGCCTGTAGTGTGTGTGTGTTGGAGAGTAGGACTTTACAAAACATTAATCTGTTAAAAATGATAGGGAAGCACAATGGCTCAGTGGTTAGCACTTATGTTTTGCAACACTAAGGTCCTTGATTTAAATCCCAGCAAGGACGTCTGCATTGAATTTGCATGTTTTCCTCCTTCACATCAAAGACTTGCAGAAAATAAAATTGGCACCTGTGTAAATTGACCCTGGTGTGTGTGTTTGCGCATGTGTGATTGGGACATTGGACTATAAGCTCTTTAAGGACAGGGACTGATGTGAATATACACCAGGTAAAGTGCTGTGTAAAGCCTAGTACACATCCCAGGTATTGATTCGTTCATTCCAGTAGGTTAAACGGGGGGGGGGGGACTGACAGATCATATTACCAATACAAGCGATGTTGGTGCGCAAATCTCCCTCACTGTGCTATTGTATGTTGACACCTCTCGCCACAATACACTGCTCAGCACTCGCAGCCATTGGCCCACCATGTTAGTGATGGTCTGTTTCCTAAAGTGACTCTAAAGCTTAGATTTGTTTTTTAAATTTTATTAAAATAATAAACATACTTTCCTGCTCTGTGCAGTGGTATTTCACAGAGCATCCTCAACACTCCTATTCTCAGGTCCCCCGCTGGTGTTCCTGGCTTTACTTCAGAGCGTGCCCCTATAGAAATTATTATTATATAGCGCTAACAGCACAGCCCTTTACAGTATGAAAGACACTTTCTATGGGGGCACTCATGTTGATTGCTCACAAGCTGCCCTGCCTTTGTAGACACAAACAGGGCGGCTCGCCCCCCCACACCCACTCCATCAACAGAATTTGATTGGCAGTAGCTGGAGCCAATGGCTTGCGCTGCTATCTGCCCATTTGAGAGGGAGAGAGCCACTGCTCTCATGCACATTGTGGGATCTAGAGTGGGCAGAGGTACGTTTAGGGCCTGGTTCAGACTATATTGGCCCTGCAGGCTGCATTTGTGCAGGCACGGCAGCCCAATTATTTGAAGTCATTTGTTTTGGTAATGTACGAGAAAAAGGTTCCTGCACCATTGTGGAAATGCAGCAGCTAGGAAATCACATAGTGCTTTTGCATTTTTAGATGCATGGGGGTGACCTTAAAAATAGTAGCCCTGTGTGTTTTTGGTTGCGGGTGCAGCAACAGATGCCATCCCCGCAATAGTGTTAACCAGGCCTAAGTTGGGGGGGATCCCCTGACAAAGAAGATTTCTTACCTTAATGCACAGAAAGCATTTATGTTAAAAAAAAAAAAAAACTTCAGCCTTTACAACCACTTTATGGCACATATTGCAGCAGGCATCGCAAGCCAATGTTTTGGGACTTCACAGAATTTCCTTAAGGCCGAGCAATGTCCCAAATGTCAGCGTGTGATGCTTGTTGCTTTATGTGAATTGTGGACAAAATTACCTTTATACGAAGGTATGCTGGTGAAAATGTTCTTCCTTCTGGCTGTATGGAGGTGCCATCCACCAGTTCACTTCCGCATGATGCATGAACTGTGAGCAAGCCTGGTAGCTGTGTGACCGATCTTGGCTGGAGTATTCTTTATGCTCCATGCCTGTGTATTATTGAAAGCTAGTTGGCTGTTCAGAGGTTCTTTCTATGAACAGAAGCAAAGGTTTGAATAGATTTTCAGTGTAGCCTTCAGAGATCTAATTTTAGATTTCTTGGTGTAAAACAAGAAAGGCACAATGATCTATGGGGAAAACTGATGCAACCGACATGAGCCAGCCAAGTGTCTTTTTATAGCACGCTTGGTACTGTGTGCATACTACTGTACATTGGAAGCTGACTGCTCCATAGTGTACTTTCTCTAACGGGCTCAGTCTTCAATGCCACACAAATCTGATATCTCTTTGTGTGATTTGAAAAAGATGTATTGCATGCTGGCTTGTTGTATCTGTTCAAGGATGCATTGGAAATGCACATGTTCTCCAAAGAGCTCTGGTAGAATAGTAATCTTTTGCAGTCTACAAGAAATGGTGGGATCCAATGATGCCACCATTTAGTTTCGAAATTCGACCGATCAAGCCTTCATGTTGAAAGTAAGCAGTGTGTGTACCTATAAACGTGTCGCAAACAACCATAAAGTGCAATATGGAGCTATATCAACAAAAGCTCCAAAAGAGCAACAGCTCTATGTGAAAGTGCAAATAAACAAGCCAAAACAATATACCGTAACCACTCATAAAATGAGTCAATGGTCCAAAAATAAGTGCAATGGATGAAAGATCTCTTCACATGCTTCAATCCACAAAAAAGTGCTTCAAATTGTAGATCTTCCTGATAGATGGGCTCACAGAGCGCTTACCTCAATAGATGAGTAAATCCGCTTTCAATGGCTATACCCCAGCTTCCCGAGCAGATGGTATCTTCAATGTATGTCTTCCTGATACTGACACTAGCTGTGACGATCTTCAAGAAAATGGAGGCTCACAGACGGATCAGGTATTCACCAGGCAAGCAGAGAACAAAAGAAGTCCCATCGTGAAGTACGCCAAAATAAATGACTTTTAATAAAATATATGCTTACATTGCATAAAATAAAACCAGGCAGGAATAAAATTGGCATCCAAACGGACGGACGGACTCCACGTCACTTCCAGTCCTAATTTTATCCATTGCACTTATTTTTGGACTGTTGACTAATTTGTTGTTCTATTGTTTTGGCTTGTTTATTTGCACTTTCACATAGAGCTGTTGCTCTTTTGGAGCTTTTGTTGATATAGCTCCATATTGCACTTGCACTTTTATTGTTGTTTGAGACACGTTTATAACTACACACACTGCTTACTTTCAGCAGTGATTTATATTTATGTACATGAGGTGTGCTTGAGATTGCGCTCATCATCATTTACTTATTTTTCCCATTTTTAGTGATTTGTACACTTTAGATTTGAGCAGGTTTTTTTTTTACTTACATTTACACATCATTTCCCCGATTTGTAGATTCACTTGGCCAGCGCAGAAGACCCCTCTGTCTATTAAGCCTTCATGTTGCTACAGAAAATAATTTTCGTGGCCTGAAATCTTCTTTTCTCTCCCGGAATTTACTTTTCTTGCACATGCGCATTTTGTTTTCTATTACATTTCTCGCACGATTCTCCCATCATTGATTAGAAAATCATTTGTTTTTCAAAAAATTTACAACATGTCCGATTCCTCAAATTTGATTGCCGCAAGAAAATCGACTGTTGCTGCAGCCCACTAACGGTGCGTAATTCGTACGAAAATTCTTAGATACGATTTTCGAAAGAAAAATCTTTCGAAATTCGAACAGTTTATGGCCGGCATACGACTGAATTATCTGGCAACCATCTGGTGCCCTCATAAAGCTGTAATGTTGGTTTCTGATGGAGTTGACCTTTTAAATTAAAACAATTCATGATCAGATCACAAGTGGTCTTGGCCTTGTAGTTTAGGTTCTAACTCAATTTTTTTTTTTTTTTTTTTACGGTTTGAATAGAGTGGGAAAGGGTAAATTTATCTCTATTCCTGAGTGTGACACTGTTGAAATTTTTCATTGCTTCCTATTCATGTGACAACAGGGACAAGAAATAGGAGTGTTATCATTGGGACATGATGAAACAGACATAAAACAAATCCTTATCAAAAGTTCATCTTCTCTAATAACAAAAAAAATGGTGTTGAGTTTTTTTTTCTTTTCTTTTCTTTTTTTTGTGTCCCACTGTTTGGGAGATTACCATTATTTTCTGCCCTAAAAGTACATAAGAAAACATTTGTTCCAAAGACGGACAACAGTACAAACTTGAACGGTGGCACCAAACCTTTCTTGCTCTATCCAAACTAAAGCGTTGCCTAAAGTTCAATCATTTAAACTTTTAAATGCTAAAGTTCTTGCTATAATCAGGCCCTTGTTGCCTGCATTTTACTCTTCATTATCTGGAAACATTCCTCTGTGGGCTTGTTTCACCCAAGGCCTGGCTTCGGGGCGAAGCACTGTCACCCACTGCCCTATGACTGATTACTTCAGTGGCTAATAAAGGCACTTTGGGTGGGTGGGCACAACTCAGCCCTTCAGGCGAGCCTTCATAAACTGAATCATGTGCACATAGTGGCACATGCTTTTATGTTGAATCTACATTTATTAGATTTTTTTACGAAATAACACTAACATGGACACAGAAGCCAAAAGGGATGTTGCACTACATATCTATTAGTACAGGGCAAATAGAAAAATGCCAGCTTATATAACCACTGAACAAGGTAGGTAACATATAGGAAAACTATGGGGGAGAAAAAAGGAAGGGGATATAGAAACTGGGAGGGAGCCCTTTCTATTCCACGCAATGCAACCCAAAGGTTCAGGACACAATATAAAATCAGCGGAGTATGGAAAATATGACCACACAGTCCACATCGGCCTCCATTTTATCCTCGTTCAAATCGATCATACGTTCCCCATTACTGATATTCTCCAGATCGTATGCCCACGCAGCCAGGGAGAGAGTATCAGTATACTGCGCCGGTGTCTTGCTATTGCCAACCTAGCTGCTGTAAGGAAACGCCTACGTTTTTTTTTTATAAGAGCCCGGAAGTAGACAATATAGTGATTTGGGGTGTGTTAGGGTAGGAATCCCTTACTAAGTTCTTATAAAGCTGCAGGATCTTGTCCCAGAAAGGGATTATTTGCAGGCACATGCCCCAGATGGCACGCATTTTTAGATCCGATTTGTTTATCTTTGGAAATAGTAACCTGATTTGCGCTACAATATCTGTGTAAGGATTATAACAACCTTTGTTGCATAGTCATACTTTTTTTTTTCAAAATAAATCCGTGTTGGTCTGTGCCTAGTGAGTCTAATGGGAGTGGTTTCATAATTGCCATTCAGCTGCAGAGCACCAATGAGGAAAGCTGCAGGGCCTGCATCCCTTTTAGATGTGTTCCTATTGGAAATATCTCACCAAAAATGTCATTTTTGTTGCAAGGAATGCCTGAAATCTGACTTGCATCTTAGCCAGACATCTGGGAAAATTTGGTGAGCCAATCGCACAAGCAGGAAATGTTTCTGGGGAGTGGTCAGTACACAATCTGTGTACAGAACAACTCCATGTAGCCATATTGCATTTATAGAAAATTACAGCGGCTGCAGATTGAAAAGGAAAGGTCATTTTTAATAACATTCAATTCCAATATGACTTGTGTTGCAATTGTACAAGTTATATTTTTTTCTTTGCTATTTTTTTCCCCCCATGAAAGTGGAGTTACTCTTTAATGGGTGGAAGAACTGACACATTAAGATAGATTTACTTGCCAAAAACCAATCAGAATCTGTCTGCTTTCTTGTATGCCTGTAATTGCTTGTATAGAAATGCAATGCTGCTACATACAAACTACATGCAGATGTGCGTGAGATCAATAAATGTGTTATGGATAACCTCATGCTGAGAGTCAGAATAGGTAAAACGTAGATTAAAGATGGATTTAATTTACAAATGTCATTGCTGTGCTGTAGCACGTAGTTTAAATTTAAATAGATATATTAACCTTTTGGCCCACGGGGCCCATCCTCTCTGGTATCTGGGTATACTAGTTGTCAGGCTTGACAGGTGATTTTAGCCAGATTTTGTGCATTTCTCCTGCAGGCTTGCCGCAGTACATGGTGTATTCAGAGTCCAGTGGTTACATGTTGTGGATTGAGGCAGTGCTTTCTTGCATTCCTCTAGTCATCCATGTTGATTAGAAAGTTTTTGTTGTGGAGCAGTAAAGGAGAGGGAAAGTAACCAGCAGACATAATATAAATGAACCGTATGTATGGAAACAATGCAAGGTATCCCTTTTTTTTTTTTTTTTGCAATAGAAATATTTGTGAGTGTAGTTTTATCTCCACCAGCACAGTGTGTCCATGTTGGGCGGGATAGCCTGCTTTATACAGAGCTTTACACTACAAGTTGGCTTAACCACTTCAATACTGGCCACTTTCAACCGCCTTTATGCCCAGGCCATTTTTCGGCTTTCCGTGCTCTTGCAGTTTGAATGCCAATTGTGCAGTCATGCAACGCTGTACCCAAACTTAAAGGGTCACTAAAGGAAAAAAAATGTTTTGCTGAAATGACTGTTTACAGGGTATAGAGACCTAAAAATTAACTGATTCCTTTTAAAAATGATTACAAATAGATAAAAAGCAATCATATAATGTGCCTGCAGGTTAGTTTCACTTTTAAACTGGTTTCATGTTCCTGTGAACTAGAGAGACACACAGAACAAAAACAAACAAATCCAGGGCAGTGTTTTGTTTTTAAAATGAATCTGATTGGTTCTGTTAAGTTTTAGACACACAGTAATGACAGCTTAGACCACCGTGAAAAGCTCCCAGTACTGTGGTTATAAGGAGCCAGACAAGCAGGAAGTGTGGAGATCACAGCAGAATTACAGCAACTTCAAAGCAAAAACGAACAATGAGGACATGAAACCAGTACTGCAGTAAGGTAAAGGAAGCTATTTAGCTAAAAAAAAAAATCCTTTAGTGACCCTTTAATTGTTATCATTTTGTTCACACAGCTAGAGCTTTCTTTTGGTGGTATTTAAGGTGATTGTAAAGGCTTGTCTGCCCCCCCCCCCCCAAATAAAGATAACAAACATGATAAACTTACCTGTCCTGTTGCAGTGTATTTGTACAGAGCAGCCCAGATCCTCCTCTTCTTGGGTCCCTCTGTGATCCTGTCCCCTCCCTCCCTGTTTAATGTCCCCACAGCAAGCAGCTCCCTGTGTCCACTCAGACACGGAGCCCCAACCTTGCCCCGCCCCTCTCTCCCCTGATTTGTTGGCTGACTTTGACAGCAGCGGCAGCCATAGAATGCATGACGATAAAAAAACTTCTGCCTTTATAACCACTTTGATCACCACTGGGTTTTTCATTTTTTAATAAACAAAAAAAAAAAAAAAACGGGGGGGGGGGGGAACTATTTCTTTTGTTTCTGCTATAAAATTTGTTTAAGTGATTTTTCTCCCACACTGATGTGTACTGATGAAGCCGCACTGATGCGTGATAACCCCCTACCTCCCACGCCATAACCGAAAGACTGCTACAGCGTGGGCCTTAATTGCCAGGAGGGCATCCATGTACATCTTCCCGAGCATGCGCTGTCTGGGTGCCCCCTGTTTCAGACTTGTCTAATCACAGATCGGAGTAGGGGCCCGATCCCGACCTCTTACCATGTGAGCCAATGACATCTGATTACGTAATGTAAACAGAAGATCAGTAATCGTGTTTTTTTTTTTTTCTTTGCGGGAGGGACATCGGTCCTGAACATGGAGAGCTGCCGCTTCATCTGTGCCACCTATCAATGCCCACCAGTGTCACCTATCCATGCCCTTCAGTGTCACTTATCAGTGCTGCCTCATCAGTGCCCACCAATACTGCCTCATCAGCGCACACCAATGAAGGAGAAAATATACTGGTTTGCAGAATTTTATAAAACTTTTTTTCCCAAACTTTTTTTTAAATAAAAAACCCAGCAGCAATTAAATACGATCAAAAGAAAGCTCTATTTGTGGGGGGGGAAAAAAGTGATAACATTTTCATATGGGGGTACAGTGTTGCATGACCGCGCAATTGTCATTCAAAGAGTGACAGTGTTGAAAATTGGCCTGGGCAGCAAGGGGGTTTAAATGTGGTTGAACCTGCTGCAAAGGTACTTTATTTTTTTGGTTCAATTCCCAGAGCTTCACTTCAAAATATAAAGAGCACTGCAAAAGCATTTTAAAAATAGTTTTTTCTTCCGTTCATGGACGGACACAGCATAATCTTGACCTTAGGGTATTATCCTCCTGCTAGATTGACTAGGCAGAAAAACAGCATGTCAAGTGTTAAACACATCACACAGTACAGTAACGCCCAGGGGGTGGTCCCCCTGGGTACATATCCTTCTCCCTGCATCTGCAGCCTCAGTTTTTTTCTGCCTAGCACAGGAATGACGTGGCTCCCTGGGGGCCCATGTGGCCTGGGGATTTTTTTGAATTTTTTATCTGCGTTTTTTGGATCCCAAGATCTACAATCAACTGTCGACTGGGTGACAGGCTGGATCCTCGATCCTTGTAGTCCCCCCAGTTCGGCCATCGAGCGCGTGTCGGACTTTAAGCTACGCGCTGGGCCGTCCACGACATGCCCCGTTGCTCCAAGGGTGGCAGGTGAGCTATATGCTACAGGGCACGCATATGACCGGGCTCTATGCCCGTGTCACAGTGTGCCGGGCCGACAGCCATGCCGTAACCGCGCAGACTTTGGTTCTGTCTGGGATGTCTTCAACTGGTCGTCGCAGGACTGGTAAGTAGCAGTCCCCCTGCTTCGGCAGGGTGGTATGGCTGGGCATTCCTGGGAGGTCGATGGAGGGTCCGCCCTGCTTTTCCTGTCTCCTTTCCTCCCCTCCATCCCTACACTCTGTATAGCTGGGTCGGCTGTTAGGTGGGGGTCCACCTGGGGGGGGGCTCCATCCTAGGACTGGGGGCTGTGTGGCGGGTCTGCACTCCGGGGGGTGCCTTTGTTGCCCTGTGTGCGGGGGGGAAATGCCTTGGGGTTCCTGGTGTTCGCTGCCATGTTGCTGTGTGTGGGTGTTATATTTTTTTGTACTGCACTGCGGCCGCCTTTTTGGCGGCGCCCGGCGCCTTTAACTGGTGTTGGCGGCCATTTCTTGTAGCCTGTGTGCTCTGCTTACAGAGCGGCATGTCGGCGGCCATTTTAGGAGGTGTATTTTGCCTCTAGTGGCTGGAATGTGGGCACGAACGGCTCCAGCACACTTCATGGGGGACGGCACGGGGAGAGCACTCTAGGAGGTGGATGGCAGCTGTACAGTGCCTGGTCGGGGTGGTGAGTCCTCTAGGTGGTCCCCTGTCTCTCTGCTGCAGCCATGAGGGTGGTCAGTGTGTCTTGCCTTATATCCCTAAGGGTGGCAAGGGGTGGGTCAGCATGGCGTCGGAACTGGACGCATCTCCCCCAGAAATGCCCGATTTAACTCTTAGTGCCCCTGCACCTGTGGTTTCTGTGGATGCTATGGTGGCGGTCCTGGGGGCATTTATTGCCAGGGTAGAAGCGGCACGTGGGCACAAAGGGGATAAAAACACCCCCGTCGTCTTTGGGGGATGCCTCTGACGCGGATTTGGGCCCAGCTACTGCTCCCGGACCTGGTTCCGATGTGTCAGAGGATGCAGGCCTAGACCACACGGACAGCCAGCGAGGATGACTCTGCATCAGGGTCGGCGCATGATTGGGCGCTGGTAGGAGCGCTTATCACCGCGGTGCGGGATACTCCGACAATGGAGGATATACGGCGGAGACATCAGATGTCTGTCCCTTTTGGGTTCCGTAAGCCGGCCCGCACTGCTAAGGTGTTTCCTTGTGTTCCTTATCTGGAAAATCTTTTGTGCAAGTAATGGGATTGGCCGCAAAAGTTTTTTTTCTGCCCCAAAATGTTTAGCGGTCCGTTATCCATTTGAGGAGACTTTCCTGAAAAAATTGACTTCTGCGTCAGTTGCCTTGGAAGGGGCTCCTGCCTTCAAGGACCCCGCAGATAGGAGGGCTGAGGCTGTGGCCCGCTCCATTTTTACAGTGGTGGGGTCAGCGGTGCGACCGGTTCTGGCCGAGGCTTTAGTGTCTCAGTCACTTACTGAATGGGCTAAGATGTTGCGTCAGGGGTTGGAGGGGCATCAGGCTCCTCCGGACTGTGTGGCGCTGGCCGACCAGTTGGTGCAGGGCCCAAAATTTGTCTGCGAGTCAGCCCTGGATACGCTTCCCTTGCTCTCCAGAGCCTTGGTCTATGCGGTGGTGTTACGCCACCTGATCTGACTGAAGTGTTGGTCCGTCGACCAGTCTTCTAAGAAGGCCTTGGTGGTCTTGCCCTTTAAGGGTGAAAGGCTTTTTGGGGCCTCTCAGGATAACATTATAAAAAAAATGCCACGGAAGATAAGAGCACATCTGGTAAGGGGCCTCGCCGTAGGTAGGGGCCCTCCTTTATCCCCCACAAGCGGTTTTTCCGTCCGCCCGGTCCTGCAGGTAAACGCTCCCAGGCCGCTAAGACACCCACTGAAGGGCAGAAGCGCCCCTGGTTCCGCAAGCCCAACAAGCCTGTGAAAAAATCTGCGTCGGCATGAAGGTCTGCCCCCGCCCGTCTCTCGGGTGGGGGGCTGAATTCACAAATTCGAGTCTCGGTGGACGTCTCTTCTTTCCGACCGGTAGATTTGCGAGGTAGTTTCCTCAGGGTACAAGATAGTTTCTCTCTTGCCCACCGAACAGATTTTTGTCCTCTGGGTTGTCGGGAGACCCTGTTTGGGGCTGTTCAGGATCTGCAGGTGAGGGGGGTGATCGTTTCGGGGGCTTTACTCCAATCTGTTTGTGGTCCCCAAGAAGGAAGGGGTCCGTCCAATCCTGGATCTCAAGGCCCTCAACTGCTTTGTGAGAGTGCAAAGGTTCCTGGCGTCCTTGGATATCAAGGACGCATACTTGCATATCCCCATATGCTCCAAGCATCAGAGATTTCTGTGCTTTGCGGTCGGGGAAGACCACTTTCAATTTGTGGCCCTCCCTTTCGGCTTGGCCTCGGCGCCAAGGGTTTTCACCAAGGTGCTCTGCCCGATTCTGGCTCTGCTGAGGCAGCGTGGAATCTCTATTGTAGGCTACCTGGACGACCTTCTTCTGAGAGCCTCTTCAAGCTCAGAATTAGAGGAAGATGTGTCTATAATCTGCCAGACCCTCCAGGAATTTGGTTGGCTGCTAAATGTTCAGAAGTCGGTGTTGGGACCGTCTCAACGCCTAGAATACCTGGGGCTGGTCCTGGATTCCTCAGAGGCGAGAGAGGGACTTGAGTTTAGTTCTCTCGTTGCTTCAGTAGCCCCCATTTGAGAACATTAGGGAGATTCCCTTATTGACTTTCCCAGAAAGTGTTTTTTTTGGTGGTGATTACATCGGTCAGATGGGTTTCTGAATTGGCGGCCTTGTCTTGCAAGGCTCTCTATTTGGTTATCCACAAGGATAAGGTGGTGCTGCGTCCGCAGCCGTCGTTCCTTTCTAAGGTTGTTTCAAGTTTTTCATCTCAAAGCGGAGGTTCACCCTAAAACAATTAATTATATACCATTCCATCCAGCATACCGCCGACATGTACAGTATGCTGTTTTTTTTTTTTTTTGCGCTGTACATACCGTTTAATCGTTCTTTTTCTTTTCAGACACCCGCGGGAATAGGCGTTCCTATGAATAGGCGTAGATGATTGACGTGCGGCTAAGGTGCGTCACGCGTTCTGAAAATAGCTGAACTAGGACTCGGCTATATACGGCACCTGCGCAGTCAGCTCCTAGTCTGTGCGCAGGCGCCGTATAGCGCAGAGTCCCAGTCTGGCTATTTCGGAACGTGTGACGCGCCTTAGCCGCACGTCAATTATCTACGCCTCTTCATAGGAACTCCTATTCCCCCCGGGAGTCTGAAAAGAAAAAACGGATGCGTATGCTGGATGGAATGGTATATAATAGTTTTAGGGTGAACCTTCGCTTAAATGAGGATATTGTTCTTCCATCCTTGTGTCCTCAGCCTGCGAATCCCAAAGAGACTGCGTTGCATTCCTTCGTCCGAGCCCTACGGGTGTACCTGTCTGCTACGGCTCCGTTCCGGAGGTCGGATTCACTGTTCGTGTTGGTGACTGGTCCTAAGAAAGGTCATTGCGGTCTTGTCGGCCACCATTTCTAGGTGGATCAGGCAGGTCGTGCTTCAGGCCTATGCTCTGAAGGGGCGGGCGCCCCCCTTTCTGGTTACGGCACATTCGACCAAGGCAATTGGTGCCTCTTGGGCTTTCCGCCATCAAGCATCTGTTTCACAGGTGTGTAAGGTGGCGACCTGGTCGTCGGTCCACACCTTCTCAAAGTTTTACAAGGTTGATGTGAGTGTATCTTCGGATGCTTCCTTCGGCCGCAAGGTTTTACAGGTGGCGGTTTAAGGTTGCACCTCTTCCGTTGAACTATAAAGAGACAGAGATTGTCACTCCAGGCAGGTCTTGTTGGGTGCATATCTTCTCAGGAACTGAGGGTGCTAGCAATGCACATGGCAAATGAGTAAACACTGAAGTTAGTGTGAAACGCGTCAGCTGTCCTAGGTTCTGTTGCTGTGACTTTTAGTGCCGGTTTCCAGTTTATTACATTAAAGTTACGTTGGATTGGAGTGCGGCTGTCCTGATCATCTTTTGTTCTTATCCTCCGTTGAGGAGCTGTTTTTGTTTGCAGTGTTTTTCCCACCCCTCAGTTTTTTGACACTGCTATGATTAAACACTAAATACAGTGTAAAACGCGTCAGCTCTGCCGGTATGCTGACATGTAGTGCTGTTTTTCTATCTTGAATTTTTACAATAAAGGCAACTTTTGTTAGATGTGCGGCTGTCCAGAAGAATCCTTTCTTTTGTTTTGCAATCTCATATGCATTGCCTGCACCTGTGGTCCTGGGGGAAGCTTTCTTGGCCCTAAGGTCAAGATGCTGCTGTGTCCGTCCATGAACGGAAGAGAAAATAGGATATCTGTACTCACGTTAAATCCATTTCTGAGTTCATGGATGGACACAGCACCCACCCCTCCTTTGTTTGTACTGCTTTTTGATGAACTGAGGCTGCAGATGCAGGGAGAAGGGGATATACCCAGTGGCACCACCCCCTGGGCGGTACTGTACTGTGTGATGTATTTTTAACACTTGACATGCTGTTTTTCTTCCTAGTCCATCTCCTAGCAGGAGGAGAATACCCTAAGGTCAAGATGCTGCTGTGTCCGTCCATGAACTCAGAGAAATTGATTTTATGGTGAGTACAAAAATTCTATTTTTTTTTCCTTATCCTTTTTTTTGGTGTCTAAAACAATGCAGGGCATTTATTAGTGTACCAAATATATATTTCTTGCAGTGTAAATATTTTTAGGGGGGGGGGGGCAAATTGTTCATTGTCAAGATGATTGAATACTGATGTTACTAAATTTAAAGTGGCGTCTACGTGTAAGTGACCCCTTATCATGAATAAAGGTTTTGTCCTTGTCATACATTCCCTATGGCTAGGGTTTGGTCAGATTAACACACCAGTACGTTTTTGGATTATGGGCGGAGGGAAATGGCCTAAAGAAAGAGGAGTAGAAAATACAAGAATCTAGTGTTCAGAGCAGACAAGATCGCTAAACACAACTACCAAATGTCCACACATTCTATCAACAGCCACAAACATGTTTTCAGAAGGTTCCTGCATTGTTGGGTTTGTGACGACCGATGTACAGTATATATGTCTAATATGCTTGGCAGCCTGCACATTAATAATGGGCGGTATATTTTATTCTCCCGGATACAGTGTACCTCCTCCTAGACATGATGTTTACATTGTTCATTTTTGCTGTAAATCTCCATCTGCTGGCACTGCTATGAAATTGAGCCGCTTCTATTTGCTGAAGGGTGTGCATTTCCTGGAACACAGACTTATTAACACTTATTTACACAGTTCCACTACTGCTGATTAAATAGACTTGCAGAAATGAAATGCTGATACTGAAAAGAATGTTCTCTTGCATGCAAAAATCTACAGTAAATTTTTATATATCGTGGCTTGTCCTGTTTGTACCCCAAGAAAAAGGGCAAAGGTCCTCGGTACAGCTCATAATACAAACTGAGCAGTACTGAGACAAGGCCGTATCAAAGAGGACAAACTGCGCCCCCCACCTACCCCAGTGTGTGAGCATCATGGCTCAGCAGCAACCCCCCCTCCCCCCCACAAAATGTCCCCTTACCCTAGTACAAATCCCCGACCAAGATAAATCTTGTCACTCCCTGCCTTTTCACTCATCCTTACCCTTACCAACAAAAATGTCCCCTCTCCTCACCCCTCCTAGCACAAATCTAACACCCCCCCCCATCCTGGCATGTATAGATCCCCCCCCCCCCCCCCCAGCACAAAATCTCTCATTCCAAGGGCAGATATTTGCTACCACTCCCCCCATTGTGTCCCTAGCAGAAAAGGTGTCACTCGATGAAATCAGGACATATACGTTGTTCTTATTGTGATGAATGTTTGCATGGATCAGCCTATCTTTATCAAAATGACAAGCAAAGTGAGATGGAGTGGTAGGTACACCTTTACCTGAACCACCACCCATCACTGTGTACCTGGATAGTTCCTGTATGTAAAAATGTACACAGAAATATTGAAAATTAACAATCATAGCCTGGTGCTTTTACTTGATGGCTCAGTAGATTCATAGTTTCTGTAGTCGGTGAAAACACTTCCATGGATCCATTAATGCTACATGACCTTGTCCCAGCAATGCTCACTTACAGGTCCTGGCTAAGTGGAGGAGTTTTTCCCCTGACTTTGTCCTTTACCTACAAAGGCAGCTCTGGGCATGCGCGCGGGAGTCGGGAGCGAGCGGGGGGCACGAGCGCGCCCCTAGTGGCCTGCTGACGTAGAGCTACGTAGAACAGTGGCGGCTGGTCGGCAACCAGTTAAATTTTGCTTGTCTTGGAAAACGCTCTAAAACCAAGTTACTCTCAAACCAAGGTTTTACTCTGTGTGTGTGTGTGTGTGTGTGTGTGTGTGTGTGTGTGTGTGTGTGTGTGTGTGTGTATATATATATATATATATATATATATATATATATATATATATATATATATATATATATATATATATATATATATATATATATATATATATATATATATATATATATATAATATATAATATATAATATTTTTTTTTTTTTTTTTTTTTAAGTATAATAAAATTTCTGTATACACATGGCCCCAGATTGCTTTTCTAAAACCTCTCCTAGGAGATATGATGCGTGAGCCTCATTTTCTCCACCATTGAGTGCTGGCATATGTTGAGTGCATGGATCCTTTTAAGTTTGATTCAGGTGTGATTTTAATGAATTTACACGTAAAATCACAGTGAGGAGTTTGTTTGTCTTGAATGTCCCTGACTGAAAATCCCATTTGCTGCAATTATTCTTTCCAACACTTGATAATGTTGTCTCATGATAACATTGTTATCGTGTTGGCGGCCTGTTTAAGCTCAAATGTCTTTCCTTTGTTTTGTCACAGTGCTTGCCACTTGACATAATCTCATTGCACTGAAGGAGAAAATGTTCCCATGCTTCAGAGCCAGAGATCTGTGTTTTTTCTGGGTGGCCACCACTAATCTGTCCCCTTGACTAGATGTACACCAGATATGAATCATAGCTATAATCGAACCTGTACTACGGTCAGCTCTATCTGTATAGCAACATGGCTTGTCTTTCTTTAGGTTTCCGATACCAGATGTTAAAAGGGCTCTCTAAAGCCACCATAGACTATGCAATTTTCTTTCCTGCAACCATGGGTGGGGAGTAAGGACTAGCTCTGGCGTGTTCGCATAAAACACGTGCAGAGCCCACCAGGAAGTGTGCACGACGCTGTGCTAATAACAGCCAGGGAGACATTTCACGATCCCTGCAGCCGAGCATCGGGACAATGTCTCCCTGGCTGTGATTAGCACAGCGCCGTGCACACTTCCTGGCGGGCTCTGCACGTGTTCTATGCGAACACGCCAGAGCTCATCCTTAGTGGGGAGAAAGGAAATTGCTTGATTCCCCAATCGACAGTCAGTGTTGATTGGGAAATCCCTCCCGCAGATCCATTGTGTTCAGCCAGTTGTCCCTGCTGGGAGAACACAGGGATTGATAGCGCCTATAGCTGCTGGCAATAATCCCTGTGCCAAAAATCCAACATGCTAGTTGTTCCGCTGAACCGGCCGAGATTCAAAACATCTATGGCTGGCTTAAGGTAGCCCATAGATGAATCAACTTTTTTTTACTTTCACCACGGGTGGATGGAAAGGCAAGTGTTCGAATCCCCCTTGAGCATACGGGGGAATGCCTCCCGCAGAACTATGTGTTCTGCTGGGGGGGGGTGACACACGGAGAGACAGAATAACATAAATAGCCAAAAAAAACGCATTTCAAAAAAGTTATAAATTGATTTTAGTGAGTGAAATAAGTATTTGATCCCTTTGGAAAACATGGCTAAAAACCCTTATTGCCAATCGGAGGTCAGATGTTTCTTGTAGTTGGCTTCTAGGTCTTCAAACATCTCAGGAGGGATTTTGTCCCACTCCTTTTTGCAGATTCTCTCAAAGTCATTAAGGTTTCAAAGCTGACATATGGTACCTCAAACCTTCAGCTCCCTCCACATATTTTCTATGGGATTAAGGTCTGGAGACTGGCTAGGCCACTACGGGACCCTAATGTGCTTCTTCTTGAGCCACTCCTTTGTTGCCTTGGCCGTGTGTTTTGGGTCATTGTCATGCTGAAATACTCATCTACAACTTATTTTCAATGCTCTGGCTGAGGGAAGGAAATTCTCACCCAAGATTTGATGGTACAAGACCCCGTCTATCGTTCCTTTTGATGCAGTGAAGTTCTCCTGTCCCCTTGGCAGAAAAACAACCCCAAAGCATAATGTTTCCACCTCCATGTTTGGTTTGGGGATGGTGCCCTTGGGGTCATAGGCAGCATTCCTCCTCCAAACTTAAGTTGATGCCTAAAAGCTTGATTTTGGTCTCATCTGACCACAACACTTTCCCCCAGTTCTCTCCTGAATCCTTCAGATGTTCATTAGCAAACTTCAGATGGGCATGTACCTGTGCTTTCTTGAGCAGGGGGGCCTTGTGGGTGCTGCAGGATTTCAGTCCTTCACGTGTAGTGTGTTACCAATTGTTTTCTTGGTGACTATGGTCCTAGCTGACTTGAGATCATTGACAAGATTGTCCGGCGTAATTCTGGGCCGGTTCCTCACCGTTCTCATGATCATTGAAACTCCACAAGGAGCCCCAGACCGAGGGAGATTGACAGTTATTTTGTGTTTCTTTAATTTGCGACTAATCGCGCCAACTTTTGTCACCCTCTCACCAAGCTGCTTGGCGATGATCTTGTAACCCATCCCAGCCTTGTGTAGGTCTACAATCTTGTCCCTGACATCCTTGGACAGCTCTTTGGTCTTGGCCATTTATGGAAAGATTGGAATCTGATTGCTTCTGTGGCAAGGTGTCTTTTATACAGGTGACAAGCTGAGATTAGGAGCACTCCCTTTAAGGCACCTTTCACACTGGGGCGGGAGGTGCAGTGGCGGTATAGCGCCCCTATTTTTAGCAGCGCTATACCGTCAGAATTGCTGCTGTATTCGGCCACTAGCGGTGTGGTTTTAACCCCTGCTAGCGGCCGAAAAAGGGTTAATACCGGTGGCAATGCGCCTCTGCAAAGGTGCATTGCCGGCGGTATAGCCACAGCTTCCCATTGCGGTCCCGCCAGCGCATTGCCTTAGTGTGAAAGCCCTCGGGCTTTCACATTGAGCCTGCAGGGCAGAAGTTCTTCAGGCGGTATTTAGGCGCTATTTTTAGCGCTAAACCTCCTGAAAAATTCCTCAGCGTGAAAGGGGTCTAAGAGTTTGCTCCTAATCTCAGCTGGTTACCTGTATAGAAGACACCTGGGAGCCAGAAATGCTGCTGATTGATAGGGGATCAAATACTTATTTCGCTCATTAAAATGCAAATCAATTTGTAGATTTTTTTTTTTTTTAAATGCATTTGTCCTGGATATTTTTATTCTGTCTCTCACTGTTGAAATAAACCTATCATTCAAATTCTAGACCGATCATTTCTTAGTCAGTGGGAAAACGTACACAATCAGCAGGGGATTTAAATACTTTTTTTTCCCTCACTGTATGTACAATTAAATGTATATTTCTAAACTTGCAAAAACCTTTGTTTACATTTATTCCTTTATACAATGCTATACCATCTACAGTATATTTGCAAACATTTGTGACCACGCATGCACATTACAATAACTATTTTTTCCAACTGAGGACACAATGATTAGAATATTCTTAATTTGGGTAAAGGAAGAAAATAATTTTATTCTGCAATTTGTTTGGCTGTGGTTGGAAATTATCGGCAATTTATCCCCATTAACTGTTAGGTTTTCAAAATGTTTCTTTGAGTTTGTGACTGTGTATGGCTAGCTTAACACATACACACCAGATATAAACCCCTCTGCAGCATGTTGGGGGACAGTCATCCCTCTTTTAACATGTACAGAGGAGGATGTGGTTATAGGTGACCATTTAGTGCCCAAGCCACACCGATACTTTAGTAGGTGTGCCAGTAACATGCACAGTGTTTGATACCCATGCAAAGCATCACATATTTGCACGTTATGTTAACCTTTTATATAGGGCTGCAACTAACGATTATTTTCAGAATTGATTAGTTGGGTGATTGTTTCGATGAATCGGATAATGGCCTTAAAAAAAAAAAAATTAGCATTTTTAATTTTTTTGGGGCAAATTTGTTGTTGGGCAGATTACAAAACACAAATTGCCGCAAAAACACATTACATGCTTTTCTGCAGCTTCTCCATTGAAGTATATTCAACTAAAAAAAATAAAAAAAAAATGGCACCGTTTTGCCCTTTCCAAATACACAGCAGCTGAAAAAAATCATGGATGTGAACGTGTCCCATAGGAAAACATGTAAGTGAACTGTAGTGTGTTTCTGCAAAAAGCACAAAAAAACTGAGGTGTGAACCCAGGCCTGAGATGTTTAGTAACATAATAGGGTTAAAAAAACAAAAATAAGTACAAAAAGAGCAAATCATCGCTACTGTAAGGGGTTAATTTTTTTAAATATTTACAGTAGCGATTTGCTTTTTTTGTCCTATAAAGGGCTAATTTATTTATTTTTTTAACCCCATTATGTTACTGGCCGATTAATCAATTATGAAAATTGTAATCGATTAATTTCATAATTGATTCGTTGTTTCGGCCCTACTTTTATATCCCCACTGGAACATGGCACACAATAATGGAGTAATACAGAGGCTTGGAGTTTTACCAACATTGATGATTGAGATGAGCGTTTGAAATGTTTATTACATTTATCATCTATTAACAACTGTGAAGACCCCCAACACCTTAACACTCAGTGATCTGTCATGGATGGCACATTGCCCAATTTTATACCATTTAACTATGAGGGGGCAAAGAGGACACTTGATAGAAGTCCAAAATATTGAGGTGAAAAACTAGCACTTCGCTACACCCTAGCTACGCAATTCACAAAGAATTCAGGCTAAAAGTGGCTGTAAACTCTTACAGTAAAGTGATGGCCTCAGGTTATAGAGATGAAGCAAATCCTCCTATATAAGTTGTACAACTAGTTTATCTGCAAAATTTACACAGCTTTTTGCCCCAGAGGTAGGGGGAAAAACCATTGCACTGAGCAGGTAAGCATGACATGTTAACAAATAAATTCTGTTTGCAATCACTTTAAGAGCTCTGTATAGAGAAGATCGGCATCTGATCCCAGAAAAGCTGGAGGCTGATGAGACCAGAGGTAAATTAATAAAATCTATAGTATTGCCCTGTACACACGACTGGTTTTCCCGTCGGAATAAACTTCTGAGGGAATTCCGCTCAAGCTGTCTTGCATACACACAGTCGCACCAAATTCCGTCCGTCAATAACGCGGTGACGTACAACACTACGACGAGCCGAGAAAAATGAAGTTCAATGCTTCCGAGCATGCGTCGACTTGACTTTGCCTCTGCATTTAGTATAAAAAGATTTATATCCCCTCCACTATTCATATAGCTTCATATGTCTGACTCCCAGTTAATATACCTGTATATCCTACTCCTGGGTATATTATAATATATGATAGCAATAGATTTAAAAAAATTCTGAGAGTGGATTGAATTTTTTGTTCCCCAATCATATAGCTGGTTATTTATATTTACTACTGCATACT
The DNA here is from genome assembly GCF_905171775.1 of Rana temporaria. Taxonomy (NCBI): domain Eukaryota; kingdom Metazoa; phylum Chordata; class Amphibia; order Anura; family Ranidae; genus Rana; species Rana temporaria. The sequence goes on from NC_053489.1 coordinate 569,163,386, forward strand.
GATATTGAAGAATCATTTTTTTTTTTTTTAAGTTTATGTAACTAAATTGCGCACCACACTTTGTTTCCATTAATCTGATTAAAAAAAAAAAAAATCGAGCCACCAATTTAATTATGAAAAAAATGGTTAGTTGAAACCCTAGTTCAGAGGGGGCAAAGGGAGCTATGTGCCAGTCATGTATGATATGAGTGGCACTGATGGAGAAAAGAGTACAAATCCCAAACCCAGCCGTCTGACTTTTCTCCTGATTTTGGCCATGGTTGCATTGCCATAGATTGGGCCACAGAGAGATGTCCTCATACCAATCGTAACTTGATAATCAACCATGTTTCTGTGACTAGTACACACAGGCCGAATGTCGGGCAGCATCAGCCAGTTCAATAGACCTAGGCCTGTGTGCACTGGAGTTAGTCCGATAGAAGCTGGCTGTTCGGCCAGCTTCTGTCGAAGGGGCATGACCAAAAAAAGGTCTGCCGATCGGCTCCCAGAGAGTTCCGGCAGGTGGGGGCTTCCCCCTGTCAAAACACAATAGCGCAGCAGGGGAGATCGCTGTACTAACATCGGATAGTTAGTACAGTGGCTCCGGCTGGAGCTGTCAGTTTGTTTTATTTTGTTAAACCCTCCAGGTTTAACGAATAAAAACCAGTAGTGTGTTGGAGGCTTTACACTGCACGATGATTACTGCAAATCAATTGTCTTTGAGGTGCAACTTACAGAAGTAAATGTGATCTACTGTGCAGGTTGCTGGCACTTATGAAAGATTTAGATAATTATTGTAAAGGCAGAAAGTTGTTTTATCTTAATGCGTTCTATGCATTAAGATAAACCTGTGTTCAGCAGCCCCCCTCCGCCCCTGTATTACTTATCTGAGCCCCATCTCTATCCAGCAATGTTGCAGGAGAGACTCGACCATGCGCCACTCTCCCTCCTGATTGGCTAAGATAAAACAGACTTTAGTATCACTTTAAGCTGCAGGTACTTAATCATACAAAGCCCCTGTGATCTGTGTAGCAGCCCCTATTCACTTCAGAGACTTCCCAAGCCTGCTGTCAATAAGTAGGACATTTGGGAAGTCACACCAGTGGTAGTCTTTGGCTCCTCTTGTTGGTTGTTGACATTATCTTGATGGTTTAAATGGGAAGATCAGATCTGTTTGGCAGTCTCTAAAGCTGGTATCCTCTGTGCAGAGCTTCAATGCAACTTTCAGTGTAAATAACGGCAGACAATTCAAGTTTAGACATCTTCTCTTGTATTGCTGTAGCATGCTGGCTTTTGTAATTTCATCCTCGTTGAAGTCCGTTGAGCTCTGATTTTTATCTGTGATGGATGGATTTCTGCCTGCAAACCTTTGGTACATTTATGAAGACAGATTACAGTTATTACAACAGATTAAAGTTCATAGCACAGGTATGCCGAGGCTTGGTTCACACTAGTATGATGTCGCAAGCAACTTGTGTCGCACAGAATCGCATGACAACAAAAAACATTGTTTTCAATGGTTTCTGTCCACATCAGTGCGACTCGGTACTGAGTTTTCAGAAAAGGTTCCTGTACTACTTTATTATAGGAGGGGGATTGGGAAATTGGGACTTTAAATGAGACCATGGCTAGGTGTAGTCAAGACAAACAGCGATGCAGCAAAGATGTAAACAAAGAAAGCGGAGCTTTATAATGAAGTTCATGATGACAAAATGAATAATGTGGTGGAAAATGTAATTGTTTAATAATACATAAAAACATGCTGACATGCATAGAATTACACATACAGAGAAATGCACCCATAACATGGTGCCAATGTCTAAACTGGCAATCACTAGTAATATGTTTACATGAAATTGAGGGGTCCACCGATATTCATAGTTGGGTATATATGTTAAAAAGATACCATCTGCACGGTCCATAGTCTTTTGATCCCTTCATATAAAGTCCCACTTTCTTGCTTTTCTGTACTACTTTGGTGCAATTTCAGTGCAAATTTTGGCCCCATAAAACACACAACCTACATCCAAGTTGCACCACATGGAAAACAGGATCAAGATCGCAGAGGATCACAGCAGTGTGTACCTAGAATCAACGTTGTATCTTGGCCATCCAATAACAAAACTTGAAGATCTTATGCTGGCCATACACTATACAAAAATTCGGCCGACAATCGGTCGTAAAGAAAGATCTTTCGTTTTTCGGCCAGTTAATGGGCACAAAATCGAAAATCGTTTGGACGTTTTTGAGCTGAAAAAACGAAGGACAAGTTTGGAAATTTTCTGCCGAACGAACGATAAATCGGAAGGTTAATGTGTTTCCCGTCCGAACTTTCTGCACTAGGTATATGTAAAAAAAAAAACGAACCATTTTTTTTTTATGTCCACTGAACGATTTATCGCCCATTACATGATGGCACTATCGTTTGCACTCACGAAAGAACTTTCGTTTTTCGAAAGTTCATTCGGACGATTTTTCGTGGAGTGTATGGCCAGCATTATATACTGGATGTTTGTTTATAGTACAGAGTGGCTTGCTGATAAATATCTATCCATGTGGACTATGTATTTTTGCACTTTTTTGTTTGTGTTTTGCTCCAGTAAAAAATATTTTATGCATTGACAAGTCAGAATAAGTTCTAATGACCCGTACACACAATCCGAAAATCGTACGAAAAATATCGCTTCCGACGCCATCATACGATAATTGGGTCATTAGTACAAAGCTTTCAAGAGCCAATCATGACGGTTCATCCTATATTTTATAGGACATGCATGAAAGTTTCTCTCGTACGATGCCAGATCATACGATTTTCATTGAATCGGTACATTTGTCCGAAAATACAATACAAATGCATTACATCACTTCAGATTTTGTTTTCAGTCGTACGAGAATTTTTGAGACTTTAGTGACCAATCTAATTTCTACTTGCGACTAGTCAGCGAAAAAAGTCAGACGATCTGTCGTCCAATTTTCGGATCGTGTGTACGGGGCATTAGAGTTGGCCTAAACCTATAATTGGTGACAAATTCCTCCTTGGTGCTTGAGTGAACAATGGAAAAGGATATTTTTGGCTTGTACTTGGATGTCTAGGAAGCATCTGATGTCGGTGTCTCTATACTTGTACCTCTCCAGGAGCAGAGACATAGAGCATTAAGGTTGAAGCCAGCGAATCAACATTATCAAAAAGAGATCTGGAATGGCACCCTACAGAGTTCACACTTTAGTATAATCTGCTACTTCACACCTGTGACATTTGCCTATTCAATCTTGTGTCCTTGGAGGTTAAACTCATTACTAGATTTCCGTACCCAGCAGGGATGTTGATGTGTTTATCAGGTTTTTTTGTTTTTGGGGGGGGAAGACCGTGTTCGTCTGTCACCTGGTTTGCAGTACTAGATCGGTCCATCAAATGGTAATCGCATTTCTGGGACATGATCTTTGCACAGATGGTTGGTATCCTAATTGTATGCAAACTGAAAAACAAAATGGAACATACTGCATCTTACTAGTCCTTGGATGTGATGGATGTTGATTGGTTTTCTTTTTCCATCTTATTCCACTTTTTCTTCTGGTGGTGACGACATAAGGGAGCGGGCTCTCCGGGGGATATCCGCCACCTTATGTCGTCACCACCCGTAGCATGTTGGGACTGTGACGTCATAAGAGATGCCAGCCGCGCACCCGGCATTACAGCAGTAGGAAGCGATGTGTCAACATTGAAGGGAAGAAGACAGAACACTGGGCCCCGCTGGTAAAAGCTGCAAGAAGACAGCGGCGCCCCCCTGCCCCAAAGCACCTACACCCCCCCCCCCCATGTTGAGGGCATGCGGCCTGGTACGGTTAAGGAGGGGGCTGCTCGCTTGTCCCCACCCTATTTCCTGACCGGCTGGACTGCGTGCTCGGATAAGGGTCTGGTATGGATTTGGGGGGGGCCCACACTGTTTTTTTGGCGTCCGGGGGTTCACCGTAAAATCCATAGCAGACCCAAGGGCCTTGTATGCTCTTGGAGGGGGAACCCATGCTGGTTTTTTATTTGAAATTTGGCATGGAGTTCCCCCTCAAGATTCATACCAAACCCAGCTGACACAGTGCACTGTGATTACCTGCGGTTATGTGCCGATACCTGCGCCAGATCGCACCTGGACGCATTCAGTTCTAATTTTTCTATTCGCACAAAACTGCAGGTAACCACAGTGTGTGAAGGGTGTCATAGGAAAGCATTGTGTGCTTCTAGCTGCGGTAAAATCCGCAGCTGAAAGCACCATTCTTTCCGTCCGTGTGAAAGGGGCCTAATTCTACTTCACCATTCCCCCTTCTTACATGGTGATGGTCATATCGAATTTGGTTATACTGAATGAATAAATCCATTTGAGATGACCCAATTGAATTGGATATACAGTATGTACAAAACCTGGCTATACCCTGGTAGATTTTTGCACAAACGCGTTTGCATACATTCCCATGGTTACTAAATCAAACTAACATTCTTAAAATTCTGTTCGTATGACACAGCGCAGGCTTCAGGATGCAGACTCACCCACTGAACAAGTACAGAGAAATCAGGGACAGGGGTACTCTAACTTTTGCACCGCTGCAGTGTTTACTAGACCGCATTAGAAGTG
>NC_053489.1:569472989-569557989 GCF_905171775.1 Rana temporaria
TACGGCGCCTGTGCACAGACTAGGAGCTGACTGCGCAGGCGCCGTGAAGAGCCAAGTCCTATTTCGGCTATTTTCGGGAAGCGTGACGCGCCATAGCCGACCGTCAATCATCTTCCCCTCTTCATAGGAACGCCTACTCCCCGCGGGAGTCTAAAACTTAACTAATGGATTAAACTGTGAGTACAGCCAAAAAAAATAAAAATAAAGGCATACTGTTGCTAACGCTAGTATGCTGAATGGCATGGTAGACAAATTATTTTTTTTTTTTTTAGGGTGAACCCCCTGCTTTAAGGAAATAACAGTGATGCCACATATGTTAGCAGTATGAAGGACAAAACTGTCTCAAAGTGAGGACATAAAGGTGTATAGAGGAATCAAATCAAATGTTACCAAGGGCAACTACCCCTGGCCATTGGTCTTTACACACAACAATGAAAAGGAAATAATCTCAAGATTATAATAAATAATAATGAATAATGAATTCATAATACTATAAAGCCTCTTTTTTGGCAGAAACATTTTTATATTCTTAACCTCTGGAAATAGTTTTCATTGCAAGAGTGGTGAAAATGTAAACAGTCCTCGGTATGAACTGGTTTTAGTACCCGCAGCTGATAGTTTCCAAAAAGTGTTGGATAGATTCCTTTAAAATTGAAAAGGTCTTCCATTTCTAAAAATATAAAGTAAAGTGTTTCTTCAGGTATATATTCAACTGCCATTTAGGGTCTAACGTTTTGATCAACATGTGTTATGATGGCAAAGGTTTTTCAATATACTTACCAATGACATAAGATAAAATGAGATTCCAGCCCGTAATAAAAGCCCAGAGTTCCCCCACTGTGACATATGTATAAAGGTATGCAGAGCCAGTCTTTGGCACGCGGGCTCCAAATTCAGCATAGCAGAGACCTGCCATTACAGAAGCTAGTGCAGCAATGAGGAAGGAAAGCACAATGCTAGGACCAGAGTTCGACTTGGCAACTTCTCCAGCGAGAACATAGACTCCAGCCCCGAGAGTGCTTCCAACTCCAAGAGCAATCAGGTCCACAGTAGAAAGGCAGCGACATAGTTTGGAATCCTCAAGACTGTCCAATGTTACAATCTTCCTTCGAAGTACACTTCGTGCTAATGACAACACTGGTCCACATGGAACCATGATGATATCTTCACTCTAAACTGGGAGGAAAAAAAACAGAAAAGATATTTACACTGAATAAGAAATATCACCTATGGAAGAACAAACGTTTAAATAGCATTCGGCATAGAAAGGATCACTGACTTTTTGCCAACCATAATAAGCACTTAAAACCATAAAACGTTTTTTAATAAGGCTGTGGAAAGTGAAATGACCATGAAGACAGTGCAGCAAACCACAGCAGGATTTAACTTCTGCTTTTTCACTACAACATACAGAACTTTTATTAGCTGCTTTGGGATAATTCTCTGGACTACTTTGTTGTACTTTACTTCTTTTCCCTCCATTGTGTACTGTGTTTCCAAGTAACAAAACTAGTAGCTACTGCTTGCACCATTACATATCAGCACTGGGTAAGACCATCACATAGGGAGTTGAATAATGCCCGTGATCAGTAGAGAAAAAAAACTTATGCATCCAAACAAATCTACAAACAGCATCACAACAAACTGACCATATTCATAAAAGGGCAGTTGGATGTTAGCATCCAACTGCATACTGAAAGACATTCTTTACTTCTCACTCTCCCATGTGCTTTAACGCTTTTACCTTGTCAGCATGCTCTTTCTGTGAGGTGCCATGAATATTTTGCCATAGACAGAAAGAACAAATCTTATTCTACCAAAAAATTCTGAATACACTTTTTTCCCTGGAACATATTCTCTCAAGTTTCCATTTAACATAACTTATGTAAAACTACACTAGTAACATGGCAGAATGTACGCTAAGAGGGACCAGATGGATATGTGAGAGACCAGTGGCACAACTTTATTCCAAGGAGAGTAACTAGCACTGGTGTTTCCCAGGCTCAATCAGACCACTCAACCAAGAACACTCTAGAACAGGAGCTGAAGTTTACCATTCCTTTCCAGCTATGAGGAATAGTTACACTGGAACAAGTATATGAGGGTGTGATTTTGTGTTCAAAATGTCGAACTACCGCTCAATTGTCTCCTCCCCCCCCCCTCCGGTGCCACATTTGGTAGGTACCCTATCCCCACTTCCAGGAGACCAGACCAAGGCACATTATATCAGCAGCTCGGCTCCCTTCTCCTTCACCTGCCCCCGGGCCAGTAGGAGAGCACAGCCTCACGCATGTGCAGTAGGGACCCAGCATGAAGCCATAATGCTTCATTACTGGGCTCCCTTACCAGCAATGGCGACGGCAGCACCCTGCAGCCAATGGCAACATTAGCTGCAGTGCCGACATTGCTAGACTTCAGGACAGGTAAGTGTCCTATTATTAAAAGTCAGCAGTTTCAGTATTTGTAGCTGCTGGCTTTTCATTTTTGCAGGGGTGGGCGGACCTCCGCTTTGAGTATGCAGTATAATTTATCCCATAGAATTTTTTAGACATTTTTACAGTTTCGGGGTGTATTACAGGCCCAATTTGGTAGTCAGAATGCTAGGATATCCAAGTTCCCTCTTATTGGAGATATTAGGACCTAAAGGGGTTAAAATCTGAGCTTTATACTCATATATATTGTAGGCTAAGATATGTGAGACTTCATAGTAGGTTAAAGGGCCTAATTGAACAATCATTTGAAATAGATGTGAATTGATGTGTGACCTTGCTTGTTGTTAGACTAAATAGAAAATGGAGGGCAACGGCAAACTAATCTCTTTTGGTTTTGTTCTTTTGGTGCTTCAGTTCTTTTTATTCAATATAAAAATGACGTAACAACAATACAAGGCAATCAAAGACCCAGATAATATTCCTGAGATCAAAAAATAAATAAAAAAACAACCAAAGGAAACCAAGAAGGTTTCACATGCGCCAAAATGTTTAAATAATTACAACCCTATGATAAATATAAAATACAAGGTGTATCTTCTGGAAGCATATCCTTACATCCATATATATCACGTTTATTTACCAAAAAAAGAGGGAAGGGATAAATGAGAAATGAGGGAAACCCTCTTGAAAGCATAGGTACCCTTTCTGATCTTCCTCCCAACTATAGTTCGGGGCAGTAATGGCGAACCTTGGCACTCCATATGTTTAGGAACTACATTTCCCATGATTCTCAACCACACTGCAGAGTACATAAGCATCACGGGAAATGTAGTTCCAAAACATCTGGGGTGCCAAGGTTTGCCATCACTGGTCCAGGGACTATCTAGCCACTCCGCCTCTTTTGGGGTTTTGGGTTATATTTTTGTGTATTTTTTTAGGGCAATAAGATGGTTTCATAAGGAACAAAAATGAGTCCCGATGTTTTAAAATGTGATGTTTTTATTCTCTGTTAATGCAAACTCATGCAATAAAAAGTATTAAAAAAAATAACTTTCTGTAAAAGAAGAGACAGGTATATGCATCCCTGTGGTCCTTTTTTCTCACTGCCAGTGCCAGTCCCTATGTCACTGCAGGACAAAGTAGTAATATAGGGCTGGTGGGAAAGACTACAGAGAGCATTGGGTCACGCAAGCATCAGACATGAAAGGACACAAGGGCAGTTAAGTTTAAAGTCTCTTCTTCACAGGAGTTTGTTTTTTCTTGACCAACAGTCATTTTATAACACTTTCACGGTTTTACTTAGCAGTTGAGATATCTGCTAGAATGGGTGAACGTTGCTTGCAGTGGGTTCACAGACCTATAGACTTGCACTGTAAAGCTCAACTTATTTTTGGAAATTTGCCCCCCCATGTACATATTTAATCCCAACATAATCCCAACAAACAGAAAAACAAGGTTTTAGATATTAACACACAGTGGCTTTTCACATCAAGCTGATCTCCTTTACATGTATATCTAAAAGCACTGACAAGACTATACATTCCCTTTATGCCTAAACAATTCCGCTAAGCGTAAGAACAGTTTACACAACTGACCATTGGACGTCATTGTCAAAGCAAACACAAAGATTGTGACCACAACTGTCCATATCTCTGTTATCGCTTTGTTTGAGAAATCAGTCCTGATAACTAGGACATGCTTTGAGTGTTTACTGGCATATGTTTTAGTAGACTTCAATGGGTAGATGTGATGCGTGTTTTGGAGAAAATACACTGGCAACTGTGTTGAAAAATTCAACAGCAATATTTAAGAACCACAATATTGTACTTAGTGAAGACATACTGAACATAACTTCACACCTAAGCGTCATGTTTTCAAGTGTTTTTTTTAAAAAAAAATTGACGCAGAATTGCACGTTTTTGCAGCATTTGCCAGGCATTTTTCAAATAAAAGAAGTGGAGTTCTTCTGAAAAAGGGGCAGAGAGCTGCTGTTTGAGCAGAAAAGCACAACAAAACACTTCAACACAGGTTGAACTGGATGGACTATTGTCTTTATTCAACCTTACCTACTATGTAATTATGAAAAAACGATTGAAAAAAGCTCGTGTCACGCTTTTCAGACATTTTAATTGAAGTCTATGGGGACAAAAATGCTCAATTCTGCCTAAAAAGTAGCTCATGTACTTTTCCAATCAACAGGCATTTTGCTAAAAACAACAGGACGTTCAGATTCCAACAAGTCCTATTAAAGACAACGGCTCGGATTCACAAAGCACTTGCACCGACGTATATCGAGATACGCCGCGTAAGTGCAAATATGCGCCGTCGTATCAATGCGCCGGACCCAGAAACTAAGATACGCCTGAAAATAGGCTTCATCCGACCGACGTAACTTGCCTACGCCGGCGTAGAGTGGGCGCATATTTATGCTGGACGTATTTGGCGCTCCCATTGATTTTCTATTCACATATGCAAATGAGGGAGATACTCCGATTCACGAACGTACGTCCGTCCGAAGCAGTGCGCGCAAAGTCATACATCCGGCGTAAAGTTATGCCGCATAAAGGAGGTGTAACTCAGCAGCATCCATGCAAAGGGCTGCACCAGGGAACACAAGCCGACGTATTTTAAGTAGTTTACGTAGGACGTGAATATGACTAATATAATCATCAAAGGAGCTACACCTTTGATGATTAATTGAGGAAAGTGGAAAAAGTAGCACTGGACCCCTAAGGTTATCTTATTGATATTGCTATCTTGAAGTATTAATGTTGATGTAAATGATCTGGTTCCCAGGCTGGCGGCCTCTACACCCCAGAGAATCTCTACGGTCTCCTTGGCTTGTAGTGTAATGTAACAAAAATGAAAATTGAAGCGTCACACCACTGCTAAGAGATCCAGATACAACTTTATTCCAATAACAGTCGGGGGGACAATCCAAAAGTATCCAACGAGTTTGTGGGTCCAAAAATGCCCTCTTCATCAAAGCTTGATTGAACACAACGTGAATGAACTAGAAGTGAGCTGGACCTTTAATGTTATTTCTTCCAGTGTATTTATAAGTGCAGCTGCCGCTAAAGTGGGTGTTTTTGGACCCCCAAAACATTTTGGACTGTCCCCCTGACTTTTATTGGAATGAAGTTGTATCTTGACCTGTTAGCAATGATGAAGTGCTTCAATATTCATTTTTGTTACCCTTGTTTGTTGTTTGATCAACAATTAACTCCAAGTATGTGACTGTGTCTAGGCTAAGAGATGCAGTCATGAGCTCTGATTTACTAAAGTAGTTCAGACACTTCACTAAAATTGTAGCTGTTTTCACCATAGCTCATCATGTGCAGATGAAAAAAATATTTCCACATGACTGTATAATTGAAGGGAATCTTCCCTCAACTAATTAGTGCAAGAATCGCAACTCCTTCGGTAAATTAACCTGATGGCATATGATGTAATTAGTTTGCTGCAGGCAGAAGGATACATTTCCCAAGTCCTATCCCCGGTGATCAGACTGAAACACTCAAGGTCACAAGGTGTAAGGTAGCGTTAATGGCTGATTTGGGTGAGAAACCTAGAACAGAACATAAGGTCTACTATATACTTACCAGAAATATTGACATGCTTTTGTCATAGAAGAAAAGGCTTTTAGTCCAAGAAGTAGAGGCTGACCTTGGATTATGCCTGAAAAATGGTGCCATCATTCTGGGGATAAAGGGAGGTAAAGGCATTGGCAGGAGAAGTACTGTGATCTCTTTGAGTGGTAATAAATTTCTTTCAAGTGTTCATTTAAACATTATCTAGCCTGTGTGCACTTAGCAAATATTAAGTCTGCTTTAAGAACACACACCATGAGTGGAGATTGTATGTAGTTTCTACCGCTTGTAACACTATAACGTACTGGTTTTGGGCCCTACGTGGTCCACATATGGGAATCTTGATAAGCCATCCTACGATATTTCCCTCCGTTAGGGAAACCGGGGGTTACGTTTGTTGCGTGCTAATAGTTGGCCATGTTTGGCTACTTGTTATATAATGCTCAATGTATTCATGATGTACCTTTTTCAAAATGCCTGTCAAAACGTTATATTGAAAATCAATAAACAAATACTTTAACCACCTCAATACCGGGCCAATTCTGGCACTTCTCTCCTTCATGTAAAAATCATAATTTTTTTCCTAGAAAATTGCTCAGAACCCCCAAACATTATATATATTTGTTTAGCAGACACCCTAGGGAATAAAGTGGCGGTCAACTTTTTATCTCGCACGGTATTTGCGGGATCATTTTTCAAACGCCTTTTTTTTTAAAAAAAAAAGCGGTTTCATGAATTAAAAAATAACAAAACAGTAAAGTTAGTAAAGTTAGTTTTTTGTATAATGTGAAAGATTATGTTACGCAGAGTAAATAGATACATAACTTGTCACGCTTTAAAATTACGCACACTCGTGGAATGGTGCCAAACTTCGGTACTTAAAAATCTCCATAGGCGACGCTTTAATTCTTTTTACAGGTTACCAGTTTAGAGTTACAGAGGAGGTCTAGTTCTAGAATTGTTGCACATGCTCTAACGCACATGTGTGGTTTGAACAGCGTTTACATATATGGGTGGGACTTACGTGTTATGTTCGCTTTTGAGCACAAGCTACCGGGGACAGGGGCGTTTTAAAATTATTTTATTTTTTACTTAATTTTTTTTATTTTTACACTTTTTAAAAAATATATATATTTTTGATCACTTTTATTCCTATTACAAGGAATGTAAATATCCCTTATTATAGGAATCACTGTGACAGGTCCTCTTTATAGAGAGATGGCACGGGAGGGCCCGGAGAAGCACCAGATGGCGGCGGGAGGGGGGGTCGTTCCCCTCCTGCCACCAATAAGAACGATCAAGCGGTGGAACTGCCGTTATGATCATTCTTATGGTGCGCAGAATTTCCGGCTGAAAATAAGGATATCTGAGTGATGCCTGTAGCTGCAGGCATCATTCAGATATTCTCACCTCAATATCATGACGTCATATGATGGCGTGTGGTATTGAGGTGGTTAAAAAAAAAAAAGAACACACGCCATGCACTCCAGTTTGATGGCTATGCAAAAAGTTAGTAAGGCTCCATGCACACTGGCATAAAAAACGTTGCTTCTACAGGAGTTTTGTGTTCTGCTTGTAGGAGCAGCTCAATGTTATCCTATGTGTTCATGCACATTAAGACGATTAGAGGCATATTTTGAGCTCAGCGTTTAGCGGGGAAAAAAAAACCTTCTGGTTTGCGTTTCTGATTATGAGCTCACTGGCAGAAAAAACGTAAAACTCTCCTAAACTCGTCTAGACTTTGTACAAAAAATGCTCTGTATGAGCGGTTTACTCCCAAGAGAACAGACGTTTTTTAAGCCCAGTGTTCATGGAGCCTCAGAGATCTGTCTTTCAATGGTGCTCTATAACCCTTTCATGACTAAGCCTATTTTTGACATTTGTTCCTTACAAGTAAAAATCCATGGGCCAGATTCACAGCTGAAATACGCCGGCGTATCTACTGATACGCCGGCGTATTTTCAAATTTGCCGCGTCTTGTCTTTAGTTTGAATCCTCAAACCAAGATACGACGGCTTCTGGCTTCGATCCGACAGGCGTACGGCTTCGTACGCCTTTGGATCGTAGGTGTAATACTTTGGCGCCCGCTGGGTGGAGTTTGTGTTGTTTTCCGCTTCGGGTATGCTAATTAGCTGTTTACGGCGATCCACGAAGTTACGCGCGGTCGTCGCATTCTCTTACGTCGTCGCTAGTTGGCTTTTCCCGGCGTAAAGTTACAGCTGCTATTTCTTGGCTTAAATTTAGACTTGCCATGTTAAAGTCTAATTATTTTTTTTGCGTAAGTCGTCCGTGAATAGGAACGGACGTAGCGCACGTCGCCGTTCAAAAAATTACGTCGGTGCGATGTCATTTCGCGCAAAGCACGGCGGGAAATTTCAAAACGGAGCATGCGCAGTACGTTCGGCGCGGGAACGCCCCTAATTTAAATGATACACACCCCATTTGAATTAGGCGGGCTTGCGCCGGACGGATTTACGCTACGCCGCCGCAAGTTTACAGGCAAGTGCTTTGTGAATCAAGCACTTGCCCGTAAAACTTGCGGCGGTGTAACGTAAATGCGATACGTTACGCCGCCGCAATTCTATGTGAATCTGGCCCCATATTTTTTGCTAGAAAATTACTTAGAACCCCCAAACGTTATATATATATTTTTTTTTTGCAGGAAAAGGACAATTTTTTATGAATAAAAAAAAAAAAATAAACAGTAAAGTTAGCCCAAAGTTTTTGTATAATGTGAAAGATGGTGTTACGCCGAGTAAGTAGATACAAAACATGTCATGCTTTAAAATTGCGCACTCTCATGGAATGGCAACAAACTACGGTACCTAAAAATATCCATATGTGACACTTTAAAAAGAAATTACGGTTACCATGTTACAGAGGATTATTGCTCTCGCTCTGACGATTGCGGTTTGATTTTTACACCGTTTATATATGCGGGCGCGACTTACGTATGCGTTTTATTTTCTGTGCGAGCTTGTGGGAACGGGTGCGCTTTAACATTTATTTATTTATTATTATTTATTTTTTACATTGTGACACATCCCTTGTGACAGTAAAAGGTGGTAACAAGTAGGGTTGTCCCGATACCACTTTTTTAGGACTGAGTACAAGTACCGATACTTTTTTTCAAGTAGTCGCCAATACCGAATACCGATACTTTTTTTAAATGTGTCCCCAAATGCAGCCATGTCCCCCCACAAATGCAGCCATGTCCCCCCACAAATGCAGCCATGTCCCCCCACAAATGCAGCCATGTCCCCCCCCATATGCAGCCATGTCCCCCCCATATCCAGCCATGTCCCCCCCCATATGCAGCCATGTCCCCCCCCATATGCAGCCATGTCCCCCCCATATGCAGCCATGTCTCCCCCATATCCAGCTATGTCCCCCCATATGCAGCCATGTCCCCCCCATGCAGCCATGTCTCCCCCCCATCCAGCCATGTCTCCCCCCATGCAGCCATGTATCCCCCCCATGCAGCCATGTATCCCCCCCCATGCAGCCATGTATCCCCCCATCCAGCCATGTCTCACTCCATGCAGCCATGTCTCACTCCATGCAGCCATGTCTCCCCCCATGCAGCCATGTATCCCCCCCATCCAGCCATGTCTCCCCCCATGCAGCCATGTATCCCCCCATCCAGGCATGTCTCCCCCCATGTAGACATGTATCCCCCCATCCAGGCATGTCTCCCCCCCCCATCCAGGCATATCTCCCCCCATGCAGCCATGTATCCCCCCATCCAGGCATGTCTCCCCCCATGCAGCCATGTATCCCCCCATCCAGGCATGTCTCCCCCCATGTAGCCATGTATCCCCCCATCCAGGCATGTCTCCCCCCATGTAGCCATGTCTCCTCCCCATGTCCTGCTTACCTGCATCCACGCTACCGCCGACTGTGTAATACGCGGCGAACGTTACAGCTTTGAACAGCTGTAATGATTGGCGCCGCGCTGCGTATAGACACTCCCCCTCGCTCGGGATTGGACAGTTCACCCGAGCGAGGGGGAGTGTCTATGCGCGGCGCGAATCATTACAGCTTCAATGCTGCAATGTTCCCCGCGTATTACACAGTCGGCGGTAGCGGCGATTCGTATCGGTATCGGTATCGGGACAACCCTAGTAACAAGTACTCTTTATGGAAGGATCGGGGGTCTAAAAGACCCCAAATCCCTCCTTTGCATTTCAAAGTATTCAGATCGCCGAAAACGTTGATTCTGAATGCTGTATATTTTTTTTAAACGTGCGCCATTGGCAGCCGAGTAAATCGGAAGTGACGTTGTGACGTCGCTTCCGTGATTACAGAGAGAAGACTGGAACTAAGCCGTTTCCGGCTTCGTGCCAGTCTATCTCTAGGCGCCGGAAGTGGCAGATCGAGGATCGGGTCTCCCAATGGAACAATAGGCCCGTTAAGAGCGGCGGAAGCCGGCGGGAGGGGGGTGTCCCCTCCCGCTCCTCCGAGATAACAACCGAGCGGCATTTAGCCACATCGGTTGTTATCCCTGGAAAGCTGACCGCCCTCTCTAAAAAACGATATTTCGGGCAACAGGCATCATCCCGGTATAACCTCCTAAATCCGAGGCTGCACATATGCGTACGGTTGGCGTGAAGGGGATTATATAGTCCAGCTTCTGTACGGAAATCATACTGTTTAAATGTTATTGTCTCATTGCAAATAAAGTACCGTATTTATCGGCGTATAACACGCACAGGCGTATAACACGCACGCTAACTTTAAGAGGGATGTTTCAGGAAAAAATCTTTCCATGGCCCTCTGCATATAACACACAGGCACAGTTTACCCTCTATTTTCAGGGTAAAAAAGTGAGTGTTATACGCCTAAAAATACAGTAATTAAAAAAAAAAACAAGTAGTGTTGTACCCCTAAAAATGTAAACCCCTAGGAAGCAGCCCAAGAATAAGACAACTTTGACAGCTTCTAAGGAGTTTGGCAACAAGATTCCCTAATACATACATAACAATGTAATACTATGGTAAACATCAGATACATAAAGCTCCCAAAAGTGCAGAGAAAATCTAAAAAAGTATATCTAAATTGTTAATATTAGCCTAGCAAAAAAGTAATACTTTTATATTTATGTACTGACAATCATAATTCTTTTGACACGGAAGGCCAATGTGAAACCTTTAAATGTATAGATCTTGTATATCACATTTGCTCATTACATTTAAGCAGTAATAGGCTGCGCTGTGGAGTGTCGGCCTGCAAATGACAGCAGCTTCTACACCTCACAAAAGCTCTTTCACATGGTTTGTTTGCTCTTCCATTTCAGAGGGAGGATACAGAGAAGGACAGGTGATTGGACGTTAACTAAATAGCTGTGTCAGCACTACCTATAAATCATGTCTGTATACAGTATATTATGTGAATATGTGGGATAGGGTCAGCTATTTAACAATATATATGTTCTAAAAAAAGATCTTGACACTTTTAGCATGCTGTTATGTAATAAGTCAAACAACGACGCAGTAGCAATCCTGTTTAAAAAAAACCTTCAGAAGGAAAGCATTAATACTTATCTGTCCTGACACTTGTTCCTCAAATTTCTGCTCTGTTAATAAGAATTGATCCTGCCTCCTGCCTTGTCCCGCTGTTAACATGTTCTCCAAAAAGAAACTACAAGTGGGTTTGATGTTAAAGATTACATAGACATGTTCCATTGCTGTCACCATCTGAAATTGCACCCTGAGAAAATATGTGCTGCAGCTGTTGGAGGGCATGCATGTAGAGAGGAAGTGACTGCTAGTGCAACAAGGGATGATAAAAAAATATGAAAAATATAATAGTTCTATGATACAGAATAATTTAGCAAAAGAAATTATATTTAGTGGGGGTTTTCAGGTCTATCATTCCATGCAGTGGCCGTGCATCCATAACGGCGCATGGGAGCCGCCCCCTCACTCCAGCCCCCCTCTCTGCCACCAATAGATAGATTCATGCATAGCATGAATCTTAGTTGCGCCGGCGTATCGACTGCTCCTGATTCAGAAAGGTCGATACGCCGACTGCAGCCTAAGATATGACTGGCATAAGGCTCTTATGCCGTCGTATCGTAGGCTGCATTCTTACGATGGCCGCTAAGTGGCGTTCCCGTAGTGGTCAGCGTAGAGTATGCAAATTGCATACTAACGCCGATTCACAACCGTACGCGCGCCCTACGTACGCAGTTTACGTTCGTCGGGTTCCGCGTAAGGCTGCCCATGCTATTAGCAGGGGCAGCCAATGCTAAGTATACCTGTCGTTCCCGCGTCGCGATGTTTGAAAATTACGTCGTTTGCGTAAGTGAATCGTGAATGGCGCTGGACGCCATTTACGTTCTCGTTGAAGCAAATGACGTCCTTGCGACGTCATTTGCCGCAATGCACGTCGGGAAAGTTTCCCGACGGAGCATGCGCACTACGTTCGGCGCGGGAACGCGCCTAATTTAAATGATCCACGCCCCCTACGGGATCATTTAAATTACGCACCCCTTCTCCACTTCTTCCCTTTTTCCTAGCTCCCGGCCCTTCTCCAGGGCCTTTTAAACGGACCATACACATTCTCCTTCCTTTTTGTTTCATTTCTCACTAGTCATTCATCGATTTGGTACACCGAACGAACCCCCAGGTCGCGGTGCATTCCCCCTACTGTTTAAGTACCCATTACATCCCAGCACCTAACTTGTCATGTGCCATGGTCATGACTGCCCTGGCTCCCGGCCGCAGCAGGCTCCCAAAGGGGCGGCCGGACCAAGCGTAGTCTCTGCCCAATGCTGGTCTGTATTTTTTGAAACATCTATATGCCACCTTAGTGCCTATTGCATATTTGTAGGTACCACATCGCATGATAGGTATGGCAATGTAACCGTTTATTGTTTTCTTTCTACTCTGTATGTTTCTACGTTTGTAGATCGGATGGCCCTATGTTGGGTGCCTGTCCTGATCGATGCTGTTTTGCCTCTTTGTTAAAACGACAATAAAAACTTATTGAACCTAAATTACGCGCCCTTACGCCGGGCAGTTTTAAGGAGCGCCCGCGCAAATTACGTAGCTACTGCTTCATGAATGAAGGTAATTTACGGAGGCGCAGCGTTAAAACGGTACGCTGCGCCTCCGTAAAAGGGCGCAATTCCTACCTGAATCCAGCCCATTGTTGTTTTTTTCGACTGGAAAACCGCTCATGTGTACGTGGCATGAGGTATAGTTGAAGGGCCTTAGTAAATACCCAAGTCTCACCAGGTCACCAACAAGTCTGTATATCTGAAAACACTATGCAGAGGGCATTGCACAACTGCTGTTTTAAAGTGTCCACTAACAATAATGTCTGTTAATAATCACTGTAGTGCATCCTGGCATCAAATAAAGAAGCCTCTATGAATTTCCAGCCAATCAATCAAACTTAGGACCTAGCAAGCATTTAATACCAGCTGTGCTCCCATGTGATCCAGTGTAATTCTCTTGCCATATTATTTAAATGGTGAGCAAAATGATCTATAATATCCATTTTGGCCTGCCTGCCTTTGTTCTGTACGTTCTTATTATACACAGCCTCACAATAAAATAAATAAGTTATGCTTCCTTTTGGATACGTTTGAAATATCTTCATCCAAACATACGCATTACTCCATGACAATATTGGAGCAGAAACAAAAGGTATGGCTCTTGTAGGATGTGTACACAACAGGGAGCCTCCAAGGTAGCAGGAAGCAAACGACTTCAAATGAATGACCTCTACTACTAAGAAGAAAATGGATTGTTATGGTGAACCTTGTACAGGGTTTTCCTAATGTTCTATTTACAGAATATGCTTGATCCATTTAGTAACTGAGTTTTTATCCACAGCCTTTTCCAAGAAAAATATGCACATGATGCCTCCTGAAAAGCTAGCTGCCATTATAACGAACTGTTTAAAAAAACATTTGTATACTCTGGATGTTTTTGATCTCCACTAATAGTGTTAAACATAATTCTACCATTACCTCACTTAGCATCGTTTAAAGTGTACATAGAGAAAAAATGTCTACAACTGTCTACGAAAAATAGAAAGCATTGTAACCATAAATAGTAAGACCCCTTTCACACTGGGGCGGTTTTTAGGCACTTTAGCGCTGGAAATAGCCTCTGCTAAGCGCCTGAAAACCACCTCCCATTCATTCCAGCGTGACTTTTCACACTGGGGCGGTGCGCTTGCGGGACGTTCTGAAAAGTCATCAGCATCTTTGGGGCAGGTTGGGAGAGCTGTATTTAGTTTTTCCAAAATGCTCTGCCCTTTGGAATGAATGGGCAGAGCTTTCAAAGCGCCTAAAAAATGCTTTGAAAGAACCACAAGTGTCTCGCTAGCGGCCGAAAAGTGGCACAAAAGCACCACTAAAACAGCGGTGAAGCATCGCTAAAATGAGCGGCACTTTATCGCTAATGGATGGTGCTTTCAGTGTGAAAGCAGTCTAAAGTGTCTTCTGTCTTGTCTATTTCTTTAAAGAGGAAGTAAACCCTCATGTTTTTTTAAAAACACCTGCAAGAGAAAGGCATAATGAGCTAATATGCACAGCATACTAGCTCATTATGTGGCACTTACCTTAGATCGAAGCCCCCAAAGTCCTCTTCGGTCCCGTCCACCGCCGCCGCCATGTCCCCTGGAGCTTCTTCCTGTTTTCGCCGGCGCTGTGATTGGCCAGAGCAGCCATGACGTCACTCGCACGCATGCGTGCAGGACTGGCAGATCCCCACGCATGCGCGAAAACACAGCATTAACCCGAAAAATGCCATTCACAAAAACGGCACACTCAGTGCGCCGGCGCCGTTGTCTACGGTGCGCATGCGCCATAGACATCAGCCCCCGTTTTTGTGAAAATATCTCGTTAACTGTGTAGGTTAAGGAGATATTTCTTGCACCTACAGGTAAGCCTTAATCTAGGCTTACTTGTAGGTGCAAGTTGTGTGGTTGGCTTTACAACCACTTTAATAACATGTTGAGTTGGTCAACTGTGGGTGCATGTTTTCAAAGCAGTGACATTGATCTATAAATGAACCTGTCTGGCACAGGGGAAGTTGGCAGTGCTGATGTGCCATATGCTGGCGAATCCAATTGTAGAACACAGTAGGGCCATGCATTCTGAGGGTAATAATGCTACTTAAAATGGATGTAAACCCTCACATATACCCAGTGAAGTGAACAGCCTCAGATGATACACAGAGATGAAACAAATCCTCCTACACCACTTCAAGAGGGTAGACCATGTTAAAAATCTTTCTTCATCTGTCAGGAGCACAGAGGAGGGGCAGAGAGTCTGCAGTTACAGTGTGAGAGCTGATTGGGGGAAAAGAACACCCCCCTTCAGACAGCAGAAGACCTGTGTTCTGGATAGATAAGCTCCATTCTGAGCTGAGTTCTCAGCCCCCCCCCCCCCCCCCGATACAAATTTATCTCATGTGTTGGGAAAACTTTTCAGAAGTGACGTATTCTGATAACAGAGGAACAAAGCACTAGAGAGAAATGAGACTTAGAGCTTTAGAGAGAGATAAGTAAACACTACAGATGTATGTGCTTTGCTCAGATTCCATGACTGAGGTTTACAACCGCTTTAAAACGGAGTTCCAAGCATTTTTTAAAGCAATGTAAATACCTTATATTTATGCTGAATCCAGGGTACGTCATGTGCGCTCGCCCATTGGCTCCTTGGATATGAGTGTCATCAATCCTGGAGTCAATGGGCGTCCGCCGCTTATAGCATCGCAGTACAATTTGTACTATATGTTGTAAAAAAAAGAATCGCGCTATAGCCCAGAATAATCGTTGCTCAGCAGTTCAAAAAATGTCAACAAAAATTCCACCAGTGTTCATAACTTTGAAATTAAACATGGGATCCATCCACCATTCCGCAAGTGAGTTCCACCACCTTGCAAATATAGTCTCCTTACCAGATACTAATGACCCCCATAACAGAGGGTCAAATGGTGACCGTAATGCCTTTAAGCCGCGTACACACGATCAGTCCATCCGATGAGAACGGTCTGATGGACCGTTTTCATCGGTTAACCGATGATGCCGACTGATGGTCCGGCGTGCCTACACACCGAGGCTCGTACACACGATAGGTTAAACAGAGGACAACAGTCTGATGGACCGTTTTCATCAGTCAAAACCGATCGTGTGTGGGCCCCATAGGTTATTTAACCATCGGTTAAAAAAAAGTCAACTTTCTTTCAATTTAACCGATGGATTCCTAACCGATAGGTCAAAACCGATTATTAGTAGGCACAACCATCGGTTAAAAATCCACGCATGCTCAGAATCAAGTCGACGCATGCTTGGAAGCATTGAACTTCGTTTTTCAGCACGTCGTCGTGTTTTACGTCACCGCGTTCTGACACGATCGGTTTTTTAACCGATGGTGTGTAGGCGCGACGGACCATCAGTCAGCTTCATCGGTTAACCGATGAAAACGGTCCATCAGACCGTTCTCATCGGATGGACTGATCGTGTGTACGAGGCCTTAGACTCTATCCAGGAACCGGACCATACATCTGACATCAGATCAGCTCGCACCCGTTATCTCCACTCCAATTAGTGTGTAGATAGTATCATAAAAAACATAGAGGCTCCATATAGTGTAAAACCTAACAAGATCTTTAATGAATTAAAAAAGATTGCTCTTACAGCATCCACAAATAAAAACAGCCTTAAGCCTGGTGTGCTGGCCGGCGCACATCCAGGCAGACCTGTTGTTCCGGGATACGATAGTGATACAGCAGCACACTAACGTCACCTCGCTGCTGTATCGCTATCTTATCCCGGAAGGACGGGTCTGCCTGGATGTGCGCCGGCGGAGGGGGAGAGGAGCGGGGCTTCATTCCCCCGCATTGCTGGACCCTTGGACAGGTAAGTGTCCGATTATTAAAAGTCAGCAGCTGCAGTATTTGTAGATGCTGATGTTTAATTTTTTTGTTTTAGTCAGAACTCTATGGGCCAGATTCTCGTAGGAGATACAATGGCGTATCTCCAGATACGCCGTCGTATCTCTGAGTCAGAGCCGTCGTATCTTGGCGCCTGATTCAAAGAATCAGATACGCCAAAATTTCTCTAAGACACGACCAGCGTAAGTCTCCTATGCCGTTGTATCTTAACTGCATATTTACGCTGGCCGCTAGGGGCGTGTACGCTGATTTACGCCTAGAAATATGTAAATCAGCTAGATACGCCTATTCACGAACGTACACCCGGCCGACGCAGTACAGATACGCCGTTTACGTTAGGCTTTTTCCGGCGTAAAGTTACCCCTGCTCTATGAGGCGTATATGAGGCGTACCAATGTTAGGTATGGACTTTTTTTCACGTTTTACGTTGTTTGCGCAAGTCGTTCGGGCTGGGCGTCATTTACGTTCACGTCGAAAGCATTGGCTTTTTGCGGGTTAATTTGGAGCATGCGCACTGGGATACTTTCACGGACGGCACATGCGCCTTTCGTAAAAAGCGTCATTTACGTGGGGTCACAATAAATTAACATAACACACGCCCACATCTTCCACATTTGAATTAGGCGGGCTTATGCCGGCCTATTTACGCTAAGCCAACTTTGCTTTGAGAATACAGCACTTGCCTGTCAAAGTTGCAGAGGCGTAACGTAAATAGGATACGTTACGCCCGCACAAAGATGCGCGCTCCTACGTGAATCCGGGCCTATTGCTTTAATGCATAGCAATCAATCATACTTCATTTTACTGCAGTCAGACCAGCTCAGATATGCTTTCCTATAACTGTGAGTTAATACACTTTGTATGTTTATCTGGTAGTTACGTGTTCAGAACGAGTCAAATGACAAACAACACTTTACTTTCCAAATAAAGGAAATGACTCCACTTTACTCTTCAATAGAATGATATAATTTACACTTATCCATGAGTGCTATGCATTTCATCCACAATCACAAACACTCATCAGATCAAACAGAGATTAGCGTTCATCTGTCCACAACAAATCTGTGTTTATATCTAAACACCAGAGGAATGTCCGTACTGTGTTGTGCCAGTACCTTTGTGTAAACCCCGTCACCTTTATAATATGTACAATACAGAGTGCTCTGTTCCCACATTTTCCTAAAAGTGGAGCTGGTAATATGGGACAACATGAGGGTGACACAAGGACAAATATACAACAGTTATTCTGCCAATATGTAACCTATAGCTGCTCCTGGACACCACCCAAACCAAGGCTGGTCTCAGCACAACATTTTATTTTTATCCAATCCATTCGGAGAATACAAAAAACATGTTTTCTGCACAATGTAGAAGATGGACCCCCTGAGAGCTATTACTATTCATGTAAAAATAAACCATTAGAATTACTTTACAAGAAGTGTTTAATGTGATTATATCATCTTTCTTAAAGCGGGAGTTCACCCGAAAAAATGTTTTAACATTAAATTCATGCTCATTTTGTCAAGGGGAATCGGGTAGTTTTTTTAAAAACGAAGCAGTACTTACCGTTTTAGAGAGCGATCTTCTCCGCCGCTTCCGGGTATGGTCTTCGGGACTGGGCGTTCCTATTTGATTGACAGGCTTCCGAAGGTCGCATACCTCGCGTCACGAGTAGCCGAAAGAAGCCGAATGTCGGTGCGGCTCTATACGGCGCCTGCGCACCGACGTTCGGCCACTTTCAGAAAATCGTGACGCGATAGATGCGACCGTCGGAAGACTGTCAATCAAATAGGAACGCCCAGTCCCGCAGCCCATACCCGGAAGCGGCGGAGAAGATCGCTCTCTAAAACGGTAAGTACTGCTTAGTTTTTAAAAAAACTACCCGATTCCCCTTGACAAAATGAGCCTTAATCTAAGGTTAAAAATTAACATTTCCGGGTGAACCTCCACTTTAAGATCCTTTTAAATGTTTATCTAAACCCAAGAACAAAATATTTTATATATTGCAGCATATGAGTCATTAGATGTGACAGCTGTAATAACTTTTTTCCAGACCCATCCACCTTTATTTTTACCCAGTGATGCTACCAGTAGCACAATTCTCGCTCTAGGGTGGCAACACCCACTCATGTTCTGTTTCTGTGGACCAGCATGGTCACCCTAAGCTGCCTGATATTCATTTGGATTACAGAAAATCTCCCCCTCTATCACTACAGAATGTTCGGCCCTGTACACACGATCAGTCCAAACTGATGAGAACGGACTGAAGTTCAGTTTCATCGGTCCAACTTGCTTTAAAATTGAACTGATGGACTGATAACCGATAGGTCAAAACTAGGGGTGCAACGGATCGTCATTGATCCGTGATCCGAACCGAAAAAGATTGATCCGAACCGCAGACACGTGATCCGAGGATTGTTTTCTAAAAAAAAAAAAAATAATAATAATTTGCGCATGTTCAGTCCACACACAGCGTGGTCATGGCGAATGGAGGAGCTTGAATGCCCCGCGTCAGTTAAATCCCCTGTATGGGAGCATTTTGTCTTCCATGTCAAATATAATGATGAAGGAAAGAGGTTAGTGGATAAAACCGTGACGGTGTGTAGGCACTGTGGCACAAGAATGCCATATGACAGTGGGAACACATCAAGTATTGTCACTAGGGGTGCAACTGATCCGATACGGATCAGCACCTTCGGGTCGGGACACACGGCGATCCACGTGCCTCCCGGTCCATAGGAAAGGCCGCGGCTTCGGCCTGGCTATCGAAGCGGCGGCCATCGAGGTCCACCCGGCGCGGGGGATGCAGGCTGCTCCTCGGAAGTTTGTGGGCACTTGAGCTCAATATGTCATTGACTCCTAACAGCCCAGCGATGAGCTCCATGCTGCACCTTGAGGAATCCACACGGGGAGCCGCTGCCGCCGCACCGGCCGTCCTGCTGCTTGCCAGAGAAGAGAGAGGAGGCGATCGGGGGGATCTGTATGGACTGAGCACTTAGGGGGTATTTTCACTAGACACTCAGCCCGCCGATCAATGACACTAAAGGGATCTGATGATTGGGATAGTTCAGGTCACAGTAGGGAACTGGTGACACCACTTTCGTACATGGGGCTGCGACTTCCACTTGGCTGCACATATAAGTATTGCGAGATGCAGTTATTTCAACACAAAACAGAGCTTATACGCTTAAATACAGTATTTGTAAATCTGACGGACTGTTTAAATGTGAAAATCAGAGGTGTTCTGTCATATTAGCAATAAACAGTCCGTTGGATTTCCAAACACTGTATTTAAGCACATAAGCTCAGTTTTGTGTTGAGAAGAACTGTGAAATCTAAAACTCTGGTGGGTGTAACAAGATTTGTCTTTTTTTTTTTTTTGCTGATCCGAAAATGATCCGATCCGTGACTCCTGATCCGAGGATCGATCCGATCCGTGAGTTTTTTGATCCGTTGCACCCCTAGTCAAAACCGATGGTTAGTACGTAAAAGCATCGGTTCAAAACCCGCGCATGCTTAGAATCAAGTCGACGCATGCTTGGAAGCATTGAACTTCGTTTTTTTCAGCACGCCGATGTGTTTTACGTCACCGCGTTGAACTCGATCGTTTTTTTAACTGATGGTGTGTAGGCACATCAGACCATCAGTCAGCTTCATCGGTTAACCGATGAGAATGGTCCTTCAGTCTGTTTTTATCAGTTTGGACTGATCGTGTGTACAGGGCCTTCGAAACTCACTGGATTTCTGGCAGGAGTAAAAAAAAATCATCACAAAACAATTTCAATTGTATATTTGTATACAGACCAACAGCAGAGAGCAAAGTCTACTGTGTATACACTTTAAAACTGAAGACCGGGAAGGACCCCCCCCCCCCCACACACACACGCAAACTTCAAAGGTTAAATGCTACTTAGCCTAGGAGTGCATGGATAAGCTCTGGGTGGTTTCTTGGCATCATCACACACAGTGCTGGGCTTATTAATCCTTCATTGTATATAAGGAGGTGAGCCTGCAACCGACCACAAAGTGATTTAGAGAAGATGCTGGGGGGTTGTCGGTCACATAGATTAAAAGTCTAGGGCAGTGATGGCGAACCTTGGCACCCCAGATGTTTTGGAACTACACTTCCCATGATGCTCAACTACACTGCAGCATGCATGAGCATCATGGGAAATATAGTTCCCAAACATTTGGGGTGCCAGGGTTCACCATCACTGGTCTAGGGGTAAGGTATCCCTTACTGCAAGGGTAGATTTTGTCTCATTCCTTTAGCTTTAAGAAAAATTCCAGGAAAAACACAGAATTGGTAAGCAAAGTAAAAAAGTGAGAAGTCCTTTTTATTCATACTACTGTTTTTTCAAAAGACAAATAATACAGCCTACAACAAATTGTCTACCTCAATAAAAGTTCTATTTTTTCCATCTCATTCAATATAATGGAAATATATCAAAGAATTCTACTCCAGCTACTAGAGGAATTTGGAAAAGGGAGTTACCGCTCCAGGTAGATCCTGTTTGTAATGAACCTCTTCTCCAAATCGGAAGCCACAGGTGCTGGCAATGCATATAGCAATGGAAATAAAAGTAGATTTCTGGACAGCTGCACTCCAAAAAATATTGCCTTTAATAGTAAAATAGCATCAAAAAATATAAGCCACAGCAGAACGGAAAAAGCACTGACGCGTTTCACACTATTTCTTAGTGCTTAATCATAGATTTTTTTTTTTACTAGAGGAATTTGCTCTTAGCTGATGTAAAGAGATTTGCAGCATTAATTGCATACATTTTATGTAACTTTTTAAGGTCCTATTCACACTTGTGAATAATGAGTGAAAAACTCATGATTTTAAATTGCACCTGCTCACACTTGAGTGTTGTGTGGCTTGAAGCTCATAGCTTGAGAAATTGCATGACATTCTTTTGAGCTAAAGGCTTCCGGCGTTTTTGGCTCCAATTCGATTTTAATGGGAATGTCTGATAAAATGCACAAAAAACGCTTGTGCAAGGTGTTTTTTTTTACTCTAGTAACTAGATTTCCATTGTCTAGAAATAAAAACAGCACTCAAGCAAAATGCCTGAAAAATGCTCAAACATTCATGTACAAATGCACAAGGAAAAGCCTACATAAATGACCAAGGATGCTCAGCTCAAGTGTAGATGCAGCCTGCTGACTATAGTTGCCCTTAGTTTATTTCTTGGTTCTTCTATAAAAAGACTAAAGCCCTGTACACACGATCGGATATCTGATGGAATCGAATCCAATGTATTTTTTCGTTGGATATCCGATGAAGCTGACTTTCATCAGTCTTGCCTACACACCATCAGTCAAAAATTCGAAACACCATGCCAAAACACGGTGATGTAAAACACTACGACGAGCTGAAAATAATTAAGTTCAATGCTTTCGGAGCATGCGTCGACTTGATTCTGAGCATGCATGGATTTTTCTCTGTTGGAGTTCCACACAGACGATCGGATTTTTCTATCGGTTTTTTATCCATAGAAAAAAATGTAAAACATTTTCTATTTTTTTTCACCGATGGAAAAAATGGTTGCGTGTCAGACGGCCACGTCCTGAAGAGGATGCACCATGTCCACCACCAGCGTTGCCTCTAGATGCAGAGCCTGCTTGCCCCCGTGGCCGTTTTCATCGGACGAACTGATTGTATGTACACGGCTTAATAGTTACAGAAGTTTGTGGCTGTATTTAGAAAAGATCACAAGCTTCACTGTAACATTGCTGTCCATTTTGCGTCTATGATTGTCTCGCTACAGGAGAATATCTCATTCAGTTTCCGAATAATACATATGCAAGTAGTACTGAGAGTCATGGGAATGTGAGTGACACAAGACGACACTGGCTTCACCTTGTCACATGGAATCCAAAGAACTGGAACCTGTCATTCTGGTTAAAAATTTACCTAGATTATCATTAAAGGAAAAATGACAAAAAACGCCATTTAAACAAACTAAACTTGACCCTCACCTTCTCTTCTTCTCTTTGTAGGATGACCAGCACTTATCTGTAAAATGAGTCCATTCTCTCATTTCATAAATTAACTATTCCCTGAAACCGCACATATACTATTGCTTTTAGAAACACAAAATATATACACATCTAGAAAATGATCTTATTTTTCTCACTACAAGAAGGAATATTCAAGTGCCTCATTAATATCAGACACGTACTACTGCTTTTTTTAAGTTAATAAAATTTGCTTTACAACAAACGCCCTTTAGTTTCTGGTTTACTTGTAATCCATATAGTAAGAGTTGGGATCTGACAAACTGGCTGTATATAGGTTCAAATATTAAATGTTACACGTTCGGATACAATTATCATTATTCTACAGTATGTCGCGTTTATACAGTGATAACATCTCTTTATGCATGCTGTCATCCTAAGGTGTCTTCTGTTGCTGCTCACAGTAGATGTATTTCCGACTCACACTTTGAATGGTTGGACTTCTCAATCTAACCAAAGCATTTTTTATTCTTACTAAAAAAACTATTCTTACTTCAAATTCTCAATTTTTTTCTAAAACAGAAATACGTCCCATTCACCATTCAAGTAATTTCAGAAATCAAACTTAGTCAATAACATGTAATGGTCATCTACGAGCAGATTGGGTTTAAAATGACCTACTGGGTAATGATTTTCTTCCTACATAATGAAACCGTTGTTCATGTCAGAAATATTAAAGGCAAAATCTTTACTTGTGATAAAGTGTTGGCCAGTTATAAAAACATTCTAAAAATTCCCATCACTCTAGTTCTGTGAATAGCCCTTACCATATGCACCTCATCCCAGTGATTTCCATATTTACTGTGTTGGCCTATTATAAGGCACACAACTAATTTAGAAGTTAAAAGTCTACGACCCATCTACAAAGTCAGATGAGAAAGATACATTTTTTACATTCTAACTTTTAAATTGTAACACAACAAATCAATTTCATTTTTCTGACTGGAGTGAAACATGGTTGGTTGGTTGGATGGTTGGTTTGAATACAGTCCTCCGCACATTATCACTGCCATAGGTGTGCACAGTCTATTGCATTAGGGTGTGCACCCCAAAGCTCAAACACACACTACAATGTTCATTCAGAAAGGGAAGGAGATGGTCGATTACATATTTACCAGCCCCTTCCTCCACTCATCCTAAAACATTCTTGCAGCAACAGCTGGTGGGAGAGGAGAGAAGCTGGTAGCACTGCAGGGGGAGGAGGGAGCCAGGGAAGTAGGGGGAATCTGTGCTGTAAAGGGTGATTAGAGTGTGCCTGGGCACACCTGGCACACCCTGTGCGCACGCCTATGATCACTGCTCTTTGTAGCTGTCAAATTATGCATATCATTTTTTTTCATGTCATTTTGCAATTCATCTAAAATATTGACTTAGAGCTGTTTTATCATCTGTTTCATTGTAGTATGGTTTGTGGGCCATGGCAGGTTGGACATCAGATTTTAACAAAAGTCACTGTCTGCCTAATTTTTCTAAAGTGTAGACCTTCAAATTTATTATCATACAGTTTTAGACCCCAATAACTTTTGTTGTCTGATTTCCTTTAGATTTACCAAAACCATGTAGTGCAAAGACCTGCCTGATTGCAAAAAAATTAAAACTCTTAATATTTGACCACATATTATATGGTTTTGGTCAATCTGAAGCAAACAATCTACAGAAAATTTTACAGTGTGTATCCAGCTTTAGATAGTGACACTTTATTAAGCTGTTACCATTAGATGTGCTGATTTTTACTTAGAACTTTTGTTTTTAGATTATTTCCAGAATAGCTGAATTACACAAAAAAAAAAAAAAAAAAACAATCAAAAATTATAGTAAGATGTTTAAAGGCTAAAATATGGCTAATTTATTCTCTGACAATAACATGATTCTCAAAAAACATAAATGTAACTTTTTATGTACTTATTCATTTTCTGAAAATGGAAAAATGAGAAAAAAAATTCTACATTTTGTTTTACAATTACTAGAGTGATCAAATGTTAGAAATAAAAGGAACAATTTGCTGACAACTGTGCAAACAAAATTTCGGAACTAAATAAGTGTAATCACTCACCAAAACCCCTTTGGAAGTTATTTTCCTATTCAGAATTCAGATGCTGCAAGGAGAGGAACAGATCAGATATCCTATCCTGGAGTTGTGTCCAGTCTAATGAGGTCCTACGTGCTCACTGTGTGCTGTATAAACCATGTGGAGTAGGATGTGTCTATTTCAATCAATGTGACAACTTAAAAACTCAGCCCTGCACTGTCCAATGGGAGCTTCACAGGATATGATTTGCTAACCAGTACTTCAATGCACTGTAAGTCATTCAAAATATTCTACCCATGTGACGTCATGCTTAGGATTTTATCATTGTAAATATTCTATAGGAATATTGCATGTATTTCTTCATATACTTTGCACAACTAATATTGTTTATTCATTCAATATTCTAAAGCACTGTTTTGACAGCTCTATTTAAAGTGGTTGTACACCCTGTACAAGCACTTTTACCTACAGGCAAGCGCACCAATGTCTATGGCGCATACGCCTTAGACAATGGCGCAGGCGCACTTTGGAAACGGTGATCGTGCCGTTTCTAAAGGAGGTTGTGACTGGCGACTCCGGCGTGCATGTGTGGGAGTGACGTCACGTGACTCCGAACAGTCACAGAGACAGAGTTCGCGGCCCTGGAAGAAAGAGGGGTGAAGAATGGACGCTTCCTGCACAGGGGACACCGGTGACATCGCAGGCTTCGTTTTCAGGTAAGTGACACATAATGGGCTATTATGCAATGCATAGTAGCCCATTATGCTTTACCTTTGCAGGGCAATAAAGAGGAAGTAAAGCCCATCAGGGTTTACTTCCTCTTTAAAGTTCCATGCACACAGAAGCTGACAACTGCAGTCTATTGGCGTTTTTTTAAAAAAGCCCATAAACAGAACTCTATGATAGCCTATGGGCGTTAGCACACATGGGCATTTTTTAGTGATAATGAGCTTTGGAGTTTATTGGCTTTTTCCTAAACTCCCGAAATTTGCATTCAAATTGCAGTTTTTCGGGTGGGAAAACGCAAAAAAAACGCAAAACGCTGAAAAACGCAAAAAAACACTGGCGCCAGTGTTTCTTTATCCATTAAAAAAAAAAACGCTACACTGAATAACGCTAATAAACGCTATTGCAAAAACGCTACTGCCGTTTTTTTATAGCTTTTTTTAGCTTCTGTGTGCATGGTCATTTTTTTATTGAAACATGTACAGGTTTTTTATCATATTGTCAGTACATTGATAATATTAATGTGAGACATACATTTTCTTCTTGCCAGTCTCATTACTAACATTTTAAGCATCATCTATCATTTCTACACATTTCAACTCCCAACTGTGTATGACACCTAATCTGGATCTGAACTGGTGCTTGAAGAACCCAACTGAAAGGGAACTTTGATACAGAACCAGAACACATACAATAGATTAGGTTTCTAAATTGTTCGAGACACCTTGGGAATTCTCCTGGACCCCTGCCCAGACAAGTCCATCTGGGCAGCTTAACTGCCATAACATCAACTGTTTCTAGCATGAGTAAAATCAGTACTTTATGACGACGTCTCAGTATAATAGTAATAGGAGCTACCACATAACCATCATCACAAAAACATTGTGTGACTTTACTTCTGAGTAATTTAGAACAGATCTTTTGCAATATACATTTTCATACATAAATGATTGTTGTTAGCTTTATTATTTGAAAGTTGAAGCACATTAAAATGACAGATAACAGAAATGTGTATTGTTCTATATTATCACTTTGGGGGATCTCCTACTAAATATACATAAATCAGGGGAAGAAAATTAATGTGTTACTTATCCCAGGACCCTGCATTCGCTATATCTGGTCTCCCACAGTACACAGAACATGGAAATGCAATAATATAGTAAATGAAAACTGCTAAATACTTTTTGTCATCAGCAGTGAATGAACTGCTAGCTCCTCAGTGCCGGCAGCACTCATGCAGCCGACACTGGGGAAATGGGGAGCACCACCATGCATGACTGTAGGCAAGACACACTTGTCTTTGTACTCCTCACCTGGTTTCCACCACACAGGCTTGACACCATCTGAACCAAATAAGTTTATCTTTATCTCATCAGACCACAGGTCATGGTTCCAGTAATCCATGTCCTTAGTCTGCTTGTCTTCATCATCATCGACAGCCATGCAGACTAATTTGATGCAGTGTGTGACGTATGGTCTGAGCACTGAAACCTCTGGCAGCAATGCTGGCAGCACTCATACGTCTATTTCCCAAAGACAACCTGTGGATATGACGCTGAGCACATGCACTCAACTACTTTGGTCGACCATTGCGAGGCCTGTTCTGAGTGGAACCTGTCCTGTTAACCCGCTGTATGGTCTTGGCCACCGTGCTGCAGCTCAGTTTCAGGGTCTTGGCACTCTTCTTATAGCCTAGGCCATCTTTATGTAGAGCAACAATTCTTTTTTTCAGATCCTCAGAGAGTTCTTTGCCATCAGGTGCCATGTTGAACTTCCAGTGACCAATATGAGAGAGTGAGAGCAATAACACAAAATTTAACACACCTGCTGCCCATTCACACCTGAGACCTTGTAACACTAAGGCCCCGTACACACGACCAAACATGTATGCTGAAACTGGTCCGCGGACCAGTTTCAGCATACATGTTTGGTCGTGTGTAGGCGCGAGCGGGCCGAATTCCAGCAAACATTTGCCCGCCGGGCCTTTTCCCAGCGGGCAAATATTCGTGGGCGTGTTTTAAAACCGTCCGCTGGAATCCTGCCCGCTCGGACATGTACGGTCGTCAGTACAGACCTACCGTACATGTCCAGGCGCCCGCCGTCCCTCGCATGCGTCGAATGACTTCGACGCATGCGTGGAAGCCTTTAAATGGCAGGCCCGCCCACGTCTCTGCGTCATCGCCGCGTCATCGTCGCGGCGACGACGCGGACACGCCCCGCGTATTGTTTACGCGCGGACTTCTGTACGATGGTGTGTACAACCATCGTACAGAAGCCCTCTGGCAGGCATGTACGGTGAAAACGGTCCGACGGACCGCTTTCATCGTACATGTTTGGTCGTGAGTACCCGGCCTAACAAGTCACATGACACCGGGGAGGGAAAATGGCTAACTGGGCCCAATTTGGACATTTTCACTTAGTGGTGTACTCCCTTTTGTTACCAGCGGTTTAGACATTAATGGCTGCGTGTTGAGTTAGCCTTTTTGTTCTCCGAGCAGGATAAGAGTCTCGCTCTCATGATAGCTTTTTATTGCTTTAGAAAACAGCTTTTTATGTAAGTCATAGTCTGGCTGAGCTGCTGAACCTCAGTAGGAGCGTTTAGTTTAGTGTAGGCAGGGCTAAAAGGGAGTGGCAAAAACTTAAAGTGATTGTAAAGTCTCATTTTTTTCCCTATAAAAATAATAAACATGTTATACTTACCTGCTCTATTGCAGTGGATTTGCACAAGAGCAGCCTGGATCCTCCACTTGTCGGGTGCCTCTTCGATACTCCTGGCCCCTCCCTCCTGTTCAGCACCCCCACAGCAAGCAGCTTGCTATGGGGGCACCCAAGCCAAGTCACAGCTCCCTGTGTCCATTCAGACATGGAGCCCCTACCCGGCCCCTGCCCCTCTCTTTCCTGATTGGCTAGCTCACTATGATTGATAGCAATGGCATTGCTGCTGTGTCTCAGCCAATCAGGAAGGAGAATCTCTGATGACTGATACACTTGTGGACATCGCTGGACAGAGAGGGACCTCAGGTAAGTATTAGGGGGGCTGCTGCACACAGAAGGCTTTTTATCTTAATGCATAGAATGAATTAGGATAAAAGAAAACCTTCTGCCTTTACAACCCCTTTAATTTAAAAACATCATAGCATTTTAATTGCTACATTACTATTGCACATTTTGTTTTTTTCATTTTGGAAGGGTAGGAATGGCTGAAGACCTGTCAGTTTTTTTTTCTGTGTCCCATTTGAGAGTTTTGCCTTCACGTCCTGTCCTGTAAAACCAACAAGTGAGAAGAAATACCTCAGCTAAGTCTCCTCTTTGACAAAGTGTTCAAGTGTTCCCACTGGAAGATTTCTATTCCATTCCAGTTCTGGTGGTAAATCACATTTTTGGATTTTCTCTCACCTTTAGTCCTGGTGAATGTCAGTCAACAGGAAAAATATAGAGGATGAATCTCCCTAATGGGGGACACTAGAAGAATTTAAAATCTAACAGTGTTTCTAAGCCTTCCCTACTTTATCCAAGACAAACAAAATAAAAAAAATTGCCTTTATAGACACTTTAATTGCTTATGTTTGGTGATATCAATGGCTCGTCATGTTAAATCCTGCTTTTCGTTTAGGTAAGTGTTCTTCTTTTTGCAAATGCTTGTACACTGTAGTTGGTAATTGTGTGGAAAGGCCCTAGAACTCATAGTAATTTCTGTTTGCTCATTTCAGGATGATCTCATCCATCAATGACACCCGCTACATAGTGTATGCAGGCGGGGCTACCATGCCCTGGGGTAAAGTGGCACCAGCTTTTATCTATACCATCAACTGAGAATAAATTGGGTTAGGTGAATAATTAAAAGACTAAACAAACTTCATCTCAGTTCATCTATTTACATTGCGTTCAACTCAATGACAAAAATCAAATGCAACAAATATGAAAAATATAAGCATGTGTTCCAAGATTACAGTGAGAGACTGTCATGTACGCAGCTACAGCCAACTACTGACCAAGGGAGAAACCATGTTCCTGAATCAGAGTTTTGTTTAATGTTGAACTTTTTTAATTTGAAAGACAACTGAAATCGACAACAGTTTCCACTCGGCGACAGCCTACTGGATAAGCAGTGACCAGTGGCGGGAGATGGATGGTGTCAATCAGTATCCCTATCCCCTGCCCTGTGAAAGACCTTACCTTAGGAGGCTAATGCTGCTCCTTGTTCCAGGGAAGAGTTGGGGCCGTTGCTTCTCCTCCGCCAAATAGGAAGTGGGTCCTCCTGAGACCCGACTGGCAGGGAGTCTATAGATTCAACTTTATAAGTAATCCCTCTGAATTGCACTCTGATGCTCTGGAATGGTGGTTC
Organism: Rana temporaria; assembly: GCF_905171775.1. Classification (NCBI taxonomy): domain Eukaryota; kingdom Metazoa; phylum Chordata; class Amphibia; order Anura; family Ranidae; genus Rana; species Rana temporaria. The sequence continues at coordinate 569,503,052 of NC_053489.1, forward strand.
AGCACGACCAGACCGCGATCTACCAGTCACCGAATAATGCACATCACCCTGAACACACCATCCCCACCGTGAAACATGGTGGAGGCAGCATCATGTTGTACGTTATGTACACATATATATATATAGATATTTATATATTATATACATGTACTTCTATTACTTCTGGAACATAACCTGGGTCTGTTTTTTATAAGACTCCAATACATTTTAGAATGGAACCTGGAGTGCTTGCTATTCATTTATTTGGTGTGCGGGCCGCCCTTTGTGGAGAGAGGAATTATTGTGCAGATATTGAGGTTTTTATTTCTATATGTAGGCCCCTGTGACACTGCGGGTTCTTTCCATATATATCCATATTCCAAATTTGTGACGAGTGGGAGGTCATCTGAACCTGGCACTCGGAGAGAAGGTACCAGTAACCAACAAGCATATTTGGAGGTTTTCACAGTTAGAGCGGAGCTACCTTGTGTGTACATATATGTTTTACTTGTCTAAGATATTAAACACAACTGCTGGGATTAGAAGGGATTGGTAGTAGGTGATATTGAGGAATATTTTCAGTTTTTTTGGGGGGGTTTGAAAGGTGGAACGGCTTCCCACAGTAATCAAACAGGTTTCTATTTCTTTTTGTGGGTAAACTAAGAAAAGAACCTGGCTGGTTTCTGTAGGAAACTGTTCCAATTTTTCTCCAGTTTCCATAAATCAGCCCATCCTGTCAATTTGCAATACACATCGCTAACTGCCAGAGGCCAAAAGAGGATTGCTCAAAAACAGAATGTAGACTTGCTAGAAATAATCACGGTCTGGCAAGATCAGAATTTATCTCTTGAGATTGTCTAAAATAATAGCTACACTTGAATATTCATAAACTCAAAAAAGGAGCACAAATAATAAGGGTCCGTGTTGATTATATTTTGTTTTGACACACTATATTGGCAGGTGGACAAAGTACACAGTGACCTAGTTGTAGAGACGTATGTTCCATCAGCAGATGTCTCTAAACACATTTAAGGCCAGCATACTTTATGACTTTAAATAAAATTCAACCACTGACAGAGCATTGTGTGACTGTCCGACATTTCATGTCAAAGGACAGCATGATGCAACAGTCATTTGATTTAGTCGCAATCAACTGTGTGAGAAAAAGACAAACATCAAAATGTTCAATATTGTCAACTCTGTTGAAACAACGTTCATTCCATGAAAGTGGGCATTAAAGGGGTTGTAAAGGTACAATTTTTTTCCTAAATAGCTTCCTTTACCTTAGTGCAGTCCTCCTTCACTTACCTCATCCTTCCATTTTGCTTTTAAATGTCCTTATTTCTTCTGAGAAATCCTCACTCCCTGTTCTTCTGTCTGTAACTCCACACAGTAATGCAAGGCTTTCTCCCTGGTGTGGAGTGTCGTGCTCGCCCCCTCCCTTGGACTACGGGAGAGTCAGGACGCTCTCTACGTTGCAGATAGAGAAAGGAGCTGTGTATTAGTGGGCGTCCTGACTCTCCTGTAGTCCAGGGGAGGGGGCGAGCACGACACTCCACACCAGGGAGAAAAACCTTGCATTACTGTGTGGAGTTACAGACAAAAGAACAGGAAGTGAGGATTTCTCAGAAGAAATAAGGACATTTAAAAACAAAATCGAAGGATGAGGTAAGTGAAGGAGGACTGCACTAAGGTAAAAAATGTTTAACTTTACCAACCCCTTAAAAGAATAACCAAGACAAGAACAATACCACAGTGATATCTACAACCAGAGGCGGCTATAGGCTTTGTGAGACCTTAAGAAAAACTTAGACACGGGGGCCCCACTCATGCCCTCGCAGCTGCGAGGCCACTGTGAGAGCGAGGCCTTAGGCGACCGCCTAATTTGCATAAATAAAGAGCCGCCTCCGTCTACCACCCATGTTACTGTAAGTATTAGGGTTAGGACTTTGCTGCATAAAGGTATATTTGGTGTTATAAGCACTATCTGTGCCCAGAGACAGAAGGACCTGATTATTATGCCTGCCATTCTTAAATGGAAATGACAGAACAGGGGAAGATTCAATGGTGTTATTAGTAGTAAGAGAGATAACAAAGGGAAGAAAATGCAAGATTCGATTCATAATAACACACAGGCGTATCTAGGTCAGCCCTTTTCAACCAGGGTGCCTTCAGGTTTCTTCATGGGTGCCTTAGCAAAATGCTTAAAATGTTCCCAAAAACTGTATACACGCCAGTAGGTGGATTAAGCCTGCATTTACACGATACTCTGCAATAAATCTAAATCCTGCATGAAGAAACATTTATATTCCTTTGCTAGATAATACATGGCTGCTAGCATTCGCAGGCTATTATTTCTTCTCCATATGATGCGTCGTGCGGATCATTTTTGAGTCTCCCACATGGGGATAATCTTGTGCTGACAAGATAGTGAGACCTGTTCCTTTCAACATCCCCTGAGTGTGCCCTGAGCGAAACGCGTTGTCACACAGGGGCTCACTGCTGTCTATTTGGTGTCAACCTTCTGTTTACACCATAGGTTTATGTATATTTTGTGTTAGGAGTTTTTTGTTTGTCAATGATTCGCTGTTAATAAAATCATTTTTTTTATTCTACTCTTGTCCATTTTTGCCAACAAAGTCCGATCTAGAGCCCTTTGGCTCTTCATTTTTTGCTCAATTAATTTAACCCCATATGGATGTGGCTTTAGGAGTGATGTTCTAAATGTTTCTAAGCCTACATATAGTTACACAAAGCCACAGGTTTTCATTGTGCATCAGAACAACCTTCTAAGTGGCATTCTATCAACCAATTATGTCAGGGGTCTCCAAACTTTTCAAACAAAGGGCCAGTTTATTGTCCTTCAGACTTTAGGAGGGCCGGATTGTAGCCAGTGGGGACAGAAAATGTCCTGGGCCCAGCACCAGTGAGAATAAATATGGCCTCAGAGTTGGTGGTCAGTAGAAGAAGTAGTAGGGCCCCTATCAGTAGGAGGAATAGTATCCCATCATTGATATCAGTTGAAGAAATAGTGCCCCCTTGTTGGTGTCAGTTGGAGGAATAGTGCCCCAAGGGCCGAAAAAGGGCAAGCAAAGGGTCACATCTGGCCCTCGGGCCGCAGTTTGGAGACCCCCAAATTATTTAATTGATTGCTAAGGAGATCGTCAGGTGCCAGCACAGCATCCTCGTTTGCCTCTCCCCTGCCCCTCTCCGTCAGCACTGGGGTCAGATTAACTGGGGGAGAGAAACAGGGGGAGAAGAGAAACATTGGAATACTAGTCAGAACAAGTGTGCAAAGGTGTATTTGGTTTTGAACAATAAATCACTTTTAAGGACGGGTGTCCTACGTGTATTGAGGTTGCTGCTAATGTACGAATATTAGTTTAGTTATTTACATTTTAGAATGGGGGGTCTCGAGATTGTGCACAATTTAAAGGGTGCCTAAACCCAAAAAAGGCTAAGAAACACGGATCTAGGTAACTGTCTGATTGTTAACCACTTAAGACCCCTACCATTATGCAGGTAAAGGACCTGACCAGTTTTTGCGATTCGGCACTGCGTCGCTTTAACTGGCAATTGCGCGGTCGTGCGATGTGGCTCCCAAACAAAATTGGCGTCCTTTTTTTTCCACAAATAGAGCTTTATTTTGGTGGTATTTGATCACCTCTGCGGTTTAAATTTTTTGCACTATAAACAAAAATAGAGCGACAATTTTGAAAAAAAATCTATTATTTTAACTTTTTGCTATAATAAATACCGCCAAAAAAGATCTATATATAGATAAAAAAAAAAAATCTCAGTTTAGGCCGATACGTATTCTTCTACATATTTTTGGTAAAAAAAATCGCAATAAGCGTTTAACGATTGCTTTGCACAAAATGTATACCGTTTACAAAATAGGGGATAGTTTTATGGCATTTTTATTAATATTTTTTTACTACTAATGGCGGCGATCAGCGATTTTTTTCGTGATTGCGACATTATGGCGGACACTTCGGACAATTTTGACACATTTTTGGGACCATTGTCATTTTCACAGCAAAAAATGCTATATAAATGCATTGTTTACTGTGAAAATGACGATTGCAGTTTAGGAGTTAACCACTAGGGGGCACTGTAGGGGTTATGTGTGACCTCATATGTGATTCTAACTGTAGGGGGGCGGGGCTGGACGTGTGACGTCACTGATCGCCTTTCCCTATATCAAGGGAAAAGATGATCAGTGACATTGCCACTGTGAAGAATAGGGAAGGTGTGTTTACACACACCCCTCCCCGTTCTTCAGCTCCTGTGACCGATCGCGGGACACCGGCGGCGATCGGGTCCGCGGGTCCCGCGGCCGCGGAGCTTCGGACCGGGTCGTGGGCGCGCGCCCACGCGACCCATGGCTGGACACTTAAAGGGGACGTACAGGTACGTGCCTGTTCCCAGCTGTGCCATCATGCCGACGTAAATGTGCAGGAGGTGGTCCTTAAGTGGTTAATTGGTTAATTGAGGATTTTCTAAAGACAAGTTGACTGCAATGTACAGGTTTTTACAGATCAAATTGTGTTTAGAACATTTAAGGGTGAAGTATATGAACAACTTTTAGAGATTTATTTTATTTATTATAGGTATTTTTTTAGTTAGCAGAAACAATTTGTGCAGTGCTTTAAATATATATTGTACATTCACATTAGTCCTTGCCCTCAAGGAGCTTACAATATAAGGTCCCCAACTACATTCATACATATGGGTGCGAGGTCCAATTTTAGACTCAAGGGTATCGGTGACATCAACGCATCCCCCCACTCTACGCGTTTTGTCATACGTTTATGTTGTCCAGGGTATATGACAAAACGTGTAGGGTGGAGCGAAGTGCTGACATCATGGTACCCTTAAGTCCCGGAAGGATGTTTTTTTTGGATGTGTGCTGGCCGATACATAAAATTTACTGCGATTATAACATTTTATTGATGTAAGTGTAATTTTACGTGTGGAATACATTTTTACGAATCTTACACAATGTGGATAATTTTATATTTTGGGGAACTCCTGTGGCAAATCTTATCAGGAAGGGTGGTGCACCAATGGTGAAAAGTCTCTGGAATCGCTATGGGTGCTGGCGGGGTATATAGCCACAAGCGCTAGTGACCTCCTCTAGTGGTGAGGTCCATGTGAGCTGGTAAACGAGTTTTTGAGCCTTTGGTGGTAGTATTGATGCACAGATCACGTGTCAAGGTGGTAGATGGTGGAGATATACACCAAGAATAATTATCACAACACTTGTGAACATTTTTCTCTTATTTTCCCCATTAGTCTTAACTCTGTAAAGCTATACATTTTGAACACATTAAAATCTGACATGGGCTTAACTCTTCCTCACTATTAAAAACTTAAAAAAAATGGGTGTTAGATACATTTAAAGCAGTATTAAACCCAAAAAGCAAACATTTATTATATTGCAGCTTCCAATTCTTAGATGTGATGGCTGTATTCGTTTTCTTTTTTAGGACTTTTTTTCCTTCTATTTTCATCTGTTGATCCAGCCAGCAAGTTTGTTGTATTTCTAACGCACTAACTCTCCAGCAGAACGTATCAGTTTACATGAATGAGACAACCCACTTAATACTAGCATGAGTGATTAAAATGATCAGCTTTTATTTATTCATGTAAAGCATTAATCCCAAAAAGAAAAAAAAAAACTGTTTGCAATCACTTCTACCTAGAGTGTAGTTATGTGGAATCTGAATATTCTCTTTGAAAAAAGTATTAAAGGGGTGTTCCAGCCTTTTTTTAAGTTTATTAAAAGTCAGCAACTACAAAAAGTGTAGCTGCTGGCTTTTAATAAACAGACACTTACCTGCTCCACGGCTCCAGCGACGCGCCAGCCGGGGCTCCGCTCCTCGCCCCCCCCTCGCCGGCCGGCGTCTTCATTCCTAGTGTGGGCACCCGGCAGTGACAGCTTTCGGCTTCACGGCCGGGCACCCACTGCGCATGCGTGAGCGGCACTGCGCATGCGCGAGCGGCACGGCGCCGTCTGATTGGACAGGCGCTCGCCTACAGGGAGGGGCTGCAATAAGGCGATTAAACTAATCGCCTTTACAGCCCCTCGGCGGAAGGAGGAAGTGGGACAGGAAGTCCTCTTCTCCTGAAGCCCCCACTCCCCCCCCCCCCCAATTTGTGGCATGTAAGGGGGCAAGGAGTGGGTTAAGCGGAAGTTAAATTTTTAGGTGGAACTCCGCTTAAAAGAATAATGAAATGATGTCAGTGGGCGTTGCTGGGTGGCCATGACCCATACAGGCTGTTGGCTTCTGTAAAAACACCAAGGCTTAGAAGAATTAAGATTTATGTGAGCCACAAAGGCCAGGAGAAATGGCGGTGTATAGTACAGTACTGTGCCCTTACTTCAACCTAAAAAGAAAACGCACACAAACACAGCTGATGGCCTGAATCTTAGTTCAAAGGGGAGTTTACTGAGAGATTAGAAGGTGAATTAAGCTGGAAGTGAGTTGGCTACTGCCATTATTTGGATAAATCTTTAGAATGGTTTGGCTCATGATCATGGAACTAATTTGTCTGGATGTCAGCTTTCTATCAGCTTTAGTAAGTCCATATTAGTCTAGACATGTGTAGTGTGGGAAAGGTATGCCTGTCACTTGTTCATAGTACAGTAAAAGAGGGTCATGTGACCTGATGATTCCAGAGTCTCTTTAGTTTGTCCATGATCTGACAGATAAGAGGTTGCATACAATCTTTTTTTTTACAAATTACATTTTGTTTTTTAGATTGACATCCACAAAAAAACAAAAACACATGACCCTTGTGCAGTAGTGTATTTAGGTTTTGTGCTACCCTAGGCTGACTAAACGTGTGCACAGCCTAATTTAAATATGACCCCCCTTCCTGTCAAGGCTACACCCCTTTCTGTTTAAGACCCACCCTGAAATTTTCTAGTGGGGACACTAATTTTTAGGGCCTGGGGGGGCAATGGATTCCCTTAACTTGCATAGATTTCCTCTCACTTCCTGTTTGGCTATGGGGCAGGAGTTGAAGGGAAATCTCTGCAATGGGACAGGGATGGTAAAAAAATAAACCCTCCCTTATTTTATCCAAAATGAAAAAAAAAAGTGTTGCCTATAGTTCAACTTTAACTTCAACTGGGATCCCTGTGTGCCCCTTTCCCCCTGCTGTCTGGGATCCCTGTGTGCCCCTTTCTCCCTGCTGTCTGGGATCCCCTGTGTGCCACTTTCTCCCTGCTGTCTGGGATCCCCTGTGTGCCACTTTCTCCCTGCTGTCTGGGATATTCTGTGTGCCCCTTTCCCCCTGCTGTCTGGGATCCCTGTGTGCCACTTTCTCCCTGCTGTCTGGGATCCCTGTGTGCCCCTTTCCCCCTGCTGTCTGGGATCCCCTGTGTGCCCCTTTCCCCCTGCTGTCTGGGATCCCTGTGTGCCACTTTCTACCTGCTGTCTGGGATCCCTGTGTGCCCTTTCCCCCCTGCTGTCTGGGATCCCTGTGTGCCCCTTTCCCCCTGCTGTCTGGGATCCCTGTGTGCCACTTTCTCCCTGCTGTCTGGGATCCCCTGTGTGCCCTTTCCCCCTGCTGTCTGGGATCCCTATGTGCCCCTTTCCCCCTGCTGTCTGGGATCCCTGTGTGCCCCTTTCTCCCTGCTGTCTGGGACCCCTGTTTGCCCCTTTCTCCCTGCTGTCTGGGATCCCCTGTGTGCCCCTTTCCCCCTGATGTCTGGGATCCCCTGTGTGCCCCTTTCCCCCTGCTGTCTGGGATCCCCTGTGTGCCCCTTTCCCCCTGCTGTCTGGGATCCCTGTGTGCCCATTTCCCCCTGCTGTCTGGGATCCCCTGTGTGCCCCTTTCCCCCTGTTGTCTGGGATCCCTGTGTGCCACTTTCTCCCTGCTGTCTGGGATCCCTGTGTGCCCCTTTTTCCCTGCTGTCTGGCATCCCCTGTGTTCCCCTTTCCCCCTGCTGTCTGGGATCCCCTGTGTGCCCCTTTCCCCCTGCTGTCTGGGATCCCCTGTGTGCCCCTTTCCCCTGCTGTCTGGGATCCCCCGTGTGCCCCTTTCCCCCTGCTGTCTGGCATCCCTGTGTGCCCCTTTCCCCCTGCTGTCTGGGAAACCCTGTGTGCCCCTTTCCCCCTGCTGTCTGGCATCCCTGTGTGCCCCTTTCCCCCTGCTGTCTGGGATACCCTGTGTGCCCCTTTCCCCCTGCTGTCTGGGATCCCCTATGTACCCCTTTCCCCTTGCTGTCTGGGATCCCTGTGTGCCCCTTTCCCCCTGCTGTCTGGGATCCCCTGTGTGCCCCTTTCCCCCTGCTGTCTGGGATCCCCTGTGTGCCCCTTTCCCCCTGCTGTCTGGGATCCCTGTGTGCCCCTTTCCCCCTGCTGTCTGGGATCCCTGTGTGCCCATTTCTCCCTGCTGTCTGGGATCCCCTGTGTGCCCCTTTCCCCCTGCTGTCTGGGATCCCCTATGTACCCCTTTCCCCCTGCTGTCTGGGATCCCTGTGTGCCCCTTTCTCCCTGCTGTCTGGGATCCCTGTGTGCCCCTTTCTCCCTGCTGTCTGGGATACCCTATTTGCCCCTTTCCCCCTGCTGTCTGGGATACCCTGTGTGCCCCTTTCCCCCTGCTGTCTGGGATACCCTGTGTGCCCCTTTCTCCCTGCTGTCTGGGATCCCCTGGGTGCCCCTTTCCCCCTGCTGTCTGGGATCCCTGTGTGCCCCTTTCCCCCTGCTGTCTGGGATACCCTGTGTGCCCCTTTCCCCCTGCTGTCTGGGATCCCCTATGTACCCATTTCCCCCTGCTGTCTGGGATCCCCTATGTACCCATTTCCCCCTGCTGTCTGGGATCCCTGTGTGCCCCTTTCCCCCTGAACTGATCAGTTCACTTTTTATGGTGAAATTGACAAGCAAGTAGCTGGGGAATGGCACTTCAATGCATCCATATGTACCCATTTGTTGGAACCAACATGTTGCAGAAAATATTGTGATCTTTGAAAAATTGCTTATTGCTTTTATACTCTGCTTTTAAAGTGATTAAATAAAAATACTTTTTATACAAAATAATGTTTGAAATGCCTTAAAAATCCTGAAAATCAGGATATATTCTGTGATGTTTTAGAAGGGATGATAACAATTAAACCCACAACCACATGAGCTTATTTCTAATTGGGAAACTATAATGTTTTGGGGTAAATTTGAGTTTTCTTAAAGTTCCACCCAAAAATTGAACTTCTGCTTTTTGGAATCATCCCCCCCTCCGGTGTCACATTTGGCACCTTTTTAGGGGGAGGAGGGAACAGATACCTGTGTAATCTAGTCACCATGGAGACCTACGCCTCGTCAGGCGCCTACTCTGTCCCCCGCTGTCTTCTGGGAGACACACATGTCCCAGAAGACAGCAGGGACCAGTGGGATCGAGCAGCACGACTCGCGCACGAGCAGTAGGGAACTTCCTGATTCTCTTACCGAAGATGGCGGAGGCAGCACCCGAGAGCCAAGAGGCAGATCGGCTTCGGGTGCCGACATCCCGGGCGCCCAGGACAGGTAAGTGTCCATCTATTAAAAGAAAGCAGCTGTAGTATTTGTAGCTGCCGACTTTTAATTTTTTTTTTTTCGCCGGAACTCCGCTTAAAATTATACCTTTACAAATAAAATATAATACATGACAAAGCATCTCAGAGAACTATGGGCAAGCTAAAAAAACTATCTCCTTTTGTCTTGAATCTTATTGAATCCCTGGCCTGAGATGTCTTATAAGGGATATGTTGCTGCTATATGTCCTTTGGTTTCCTGTGTAATAGTCACCATGATCTTTTGATATCTGTAAAAAACGACCTTTTTTAACATGTGGTAGGAAGAGAGCTAACCATGTACAAAAAAGCCTGTTGACTGGATAAATTACTCTATAACATTCATATACAATTGTAGCGCCCCCTTACTTTCAGAAAGGGCACTATGCTAAATTTAGTGGGAGAATGAGAGACATAAGTTGCTCTCATTCTTAATTTTGTTAAATTTGGCTGTCGCCAAATCTGGATTGTTCTGTGGGACAGTCTGCGTTCCAGGGATGCAGTTTCATCTCTGGGTGGCAGGTGGCGCCAGAGGGGTCCAGGCGGAGCCGCTTCTTCTCAGCAGCCAATTGGAGGTGTTTTCCCTCGCTGTGCATGCTGGGGAGGGGTATTTCCGTGGCGGAGGCCGTTGTTCTGGGTTCTTCGCGGGTTCCTGGTTCCAGGTGCGACACCAACATTTAGGGTGTGCGCACATCGCGGGCCCCACCACTATGGCCTACCTGGCCAGGGGTCGCGTGCTACGCAGAGTTCCTGACTCTGGGCCCTCCTGGCCTGGAGCAACTGATGCTACCAAGGGGCCCCAGTGACTTACTGGGTCCCCACTTCTACTGAGAAGATCCCAAGCTGTATGCTGTTCGGTGGGGGATCGGCTTGAGGAGAACCCGGAGGCAGGTTATCAAAGAGGGCTTAAACTAACCCTGGGGGATCTGGTGACCGGAACATAGACAGGTACACTTGCACTGTCAACCGGTGACCCTAACGTAATTTACTGGGAGGATTCGCTGTGCTGTTCAACTCAAATCTTGCACTAGGCCTGTGGCAGAGGTCTCAACATTAAATCAGGGCCAAGTCTGTGGCAGAGACTTGTTCCTCCCAGCAACCTTAAAGTGGTTGTAAACCCACTATTTGGACTTTTACCTACAGGTAAGCCTACAACAAGGCTTACCTGTAGGTAAGGAGAATATCTCCTAAACGGTTTAGGAGATATTACCCCCGCAATGCGGGCGGCGCATGCGCAGGGGGGAATCCACGGCTGAAGGACCGGCATCCGCCGGACCCTGCCGATTTTAAATCTCCCGCGCGCACGCGCGGGAGTGACGTCATCGCCGCTCCAGCCAATCACATCGCTGGAGCGGCGATACCCGGAAGACACGCCGGAGCAAGATGACATCCTGCTCGGCGTGGACCAGGTAAGTGGTACACACCTCGTTCCGAGGTAAGTATTTCATAATAGGCTAGTATGCGGTGCATACTAGCCTATTATGCCTTTTGCATTGCAGGTTTGGGGGGAAAAAAAAAAAGTTTATGCGGTTTACAACCGCTTTAAGTGGCACTCCAGCTGCCAGGCCTGTGGCAGAGGTCTGTCCGGAAGCACTTCACCCACTCTGGCTGGAGTGGTGACGCATTGATACAACTACAGAATAGCAGGATTGCTTTTCTCTATCCAAAGCCTGATACCGCAAAGTTCGTTTATTTCATCAACCTTTCCTGTCTACCTCAAGTTGATGTTGGTCGTGTTGGACCAAGGAAATAAATTCAGAAAACTTCATCTGCAGACTGGACATTCAATTACTGCTCTACTCACTACCTTTACCCCTAGACATCACATAGGCCCCGTACACACGACCGAGTTTCTCGGCAGAATTCAGCCAGAAACTCGATCGGAGCTGGATTCTGCCGAGAAACTCGTTCGTGTGTACACTTTTCAGTGAGGAAGCCGACGAGAAACTCGTCGGGCCGAATAGAGAACATGTTTTCTATTTCCTCGTTGTTCAATGAGGAAAGTCCGCCCGCCGAGATCCTCGGCGGCTTCAACACTGAACTCGACGAGGAACTCGATGTGTTTGGCACGTCGAGTTCCTCGGACGTGTGTACGGGGCCATAGAGGTAACTTAATACGCCGATCCCAAATCAATCAGCGGCTCCTGAGGGGGAAGCGCTACACAATATTTCATCTTACCCATGAAAAGAAAATCGAATTTAATTTGTTTTTAGTTTTCACCATAAAAAAATGTAATGAAAAAGAAAACCTTCAAAATCACTCTACATTCCCCTTAAATTAGTACAAGCCTATTAAGGTGCTTTACATAACACTTGTTCTTTCATCTTTTTTAATCCCGGATTTTCCAGGGATTTTCTTTCTGGAAATCGATCTCTAGAAAATATTACAGTTGCTGAGTGGTCTTTTTTCCTTAAAATGTGTGTTCACTTTCTGCTATATTATATGACGAGTTTCTTGAGGCAACAAAAAGAGCTAAGGAAGCGCAAAACGTACAAACATGAATAATATAATCACAGAGTGTCAGACCAAGTGCCAAGAATATTAAGAAGAACAATGGTCAATATCTGCTATTTCCTTCACAACTCCGAAATCTCAGAATCATTCTTAAAACAAATTCCTGAACTGGTTGCCTCTGCTGGGAGGCTGTTAATTAGAACTGTAGTAAAAAGAAGGTAGCGACAAAATGACAGCATGAGTCTTGTGTCTACTACATGGGTACTACAACAGATATCCTTTTCCATCAGGTATTTTGGAAAATCTTTGTGAAACCAATATATAAATGGACTGATAACATCTGGGTCAAAAGGATAGCCGGATCTGAATGAAACAGCACAGCAGGGGAGTGTACAGATGTGGCATTCTACACTTACCTGTATTTATTTATGTTGAAAACGTTTGTTTGAATTGGCATCCTTGTACAATAAGACAGAGCTGAGAAATAAGGAACCTTCCCTGGTGTTTATTCCCAACCAAGCAAAAATAGAAATTGACATTGTTTTAAAACGTTAAAATTGATCTATTTTAATAACACAATCTTGGCCAAAAATAAATTGAGATCAGCATAAACCTCAATTTTATCCCTGAGTTTTACCTGAATGGGGTCACTGCCGTGGGCAAATTAGGCCAAATGGTCAGACTGGGTTCCAAGGCATTTACAGATGTGAGCATAGAGACCTTTGGCAAAAAAACTGCCCAAACCAGATGTTATACAGCGATACCCATATACCAGGGGTGTCAAACTCAATTTCATTGTGGGCCACATCAGCATTATGATTGCCCTCAAAAGGACCAGTTGTATCTGTAAGATTAGATGTCCAGCACATCCCCTCCCCTTTACATTAGATGTCAAGAGCCATCTAGGGTGACCACGTGCCCCGGATTGCCCGGGACAGTCCCGGGCCAATTTGATGCCCCCAAACAAGGCCACATTACCACTTTACTCACTGACAGTACTGACAGTACTTGTCCTGGCCGGGAATGCCTGAAGGAGAACAATCCCCACCCCCTGCATGTGATTGGAGAAATCATAAATCCTGCCTCTTGTGTCCAATTGCTGTGCTGTGATTCGTTACAGCACAAGCTGATTTTTGGGAAGGGGGGTGTCCCTGAATGGTAGTTTGGAAATGTGGCCACCCTAGAGCCATCCCACCATCAGAAATTGAGTCCCCCACTCCCCCTTACATCACAGGGCACCCCCTTTCCGTATGCTGCTGCTGTAAAGAAGCTGGATGCATTGCTTGAAAGCAAAAAGTAAGGGTCTGGAGTAGGACCAGAGGAGGGCTGGAGCTTTGCTGCAACTGCAGGAGCGGCGCGAGGGTCATATGAAATGGCCTGGAGGGCCGGAATCAGCCCGCGGGCCTTGTGTTTGACACCTGTGCCATATACAATACAGTTAGTTCAATATCTGCAAGTAAAATGACCAATCCATGCTAGCACTGTAATAACTGGACAATAGACCCGGAAAAAACAGAGAAAATTGAAAGTGTGCTTTTTTAACCTGCAAAGATTTTACAGCCAATCAAAATGTACCACTCGAAAGTTAAGTCCCATACAACGCTACTAGTTTGATGCTAAACTAACTTTCCCAGACATCGCTGGTACATGAATTTGGAAGCCCAGTCAATATATTTGGTAAACAGTAAAAATGGTGTGAGAGTGAAGAGTGCAAGTGAAGGCCTAAAGATGCACTGCCGGCGCTAAGTGAATGCACAAAGTGATTGAAGGTGACTTGATATAGGGGCTAAATGTACCACTTGCAGAATGAAAAAACACCAAAATGGGTGAGAATGGTGTTTGGAATAGTAAAGCGGCTATTTTAATAAAACGGGGGTGAGCCGTTTTAGAGTGTAAATACAATTATCTCTAACCGTGAACTGTAGTTCAAACAAAGATGAAAACAGCGCTAATGAGTAGATATGTCAACTCAGAAAAAAAGCACTGGTGGACCCAGATGGCACAAGAGGTGATCAGAACCTGAGTGTATGTGCACCAAAAACAGCTCAAGTAAAAGATGCCTCAAAAATGGCTAGTATTACCCTCAAGGGGTGCAAACCTGCCACGGCAAAGAGAAGACTCTGCATATGCACCATCAGTTCCTCCAGATATTGTATGGGTGATAAACGTCTCAGCAAGATAACATGAAAGAGAAATCAACAAGCAGATAATAGTGCAGTGATGTCTTAATGTAATCAAGTGATAGCAGGTAAAACAGAAACCATAAGTATATGCCCGTACAATATATCACTGAAAATGTAGCAAAAATAAACAGAAAGGGTTCACCGCTGATGTCAGACACCTCCTGGAGCCGCGCGCGCTCTGTGCAGTTGTTACTGTATCAGGTGCTGGGCTGCGATTGGAGATCTGTAAAAATGGTGTGTACTGTGAATAAGACTGGTGTCACATTTTGAAAAGAATATGGTGTCCTAATCCAAAGAGAACATCTGTGTGTCAGAGTTACGTGTGGATCTTGCTTTTTTTTTATCTTTATTTTGTTTGCAATGAACAAGAAGTACGAAAATAACAATATCAAATAAATATCAAATAAAGACAAAAACATTCCCAAGAAAAAGAAACAGTCCTCTATAGAATTTCAGTAGGGTTCTACAAACATGTTGTGAGTATAACACCATCAAATCTATAATGGAAGACGATGCAGGGAACCCACCAAAAAAAAAAGGGGGGGGCCTAATGTGTGGTCACCAAAAATGTGGTGACATACTGGAGAGGAGGGAAAAACAGCCCATCCAACTCCCGGATAATAAAGAGGAAGTCCGCTCACCCCTTTAAAAATTAAAAGTCCGCAGCTACACATACTGTAGCGCCTGACTCTTAATGTTAGGACACTTACCTGTCCTGGAGTCCAGCGATGTGGGCATCGCAGGCGATCTTTGGATCAGCTGGTCAGGTGCTGCGGCTGCCATTGCTACTAAGAGAACCTTTCGGCTGCACTTTTTCTCTGGCCGTCAGAAGAGGAGGGAAGAGTGAGGAGGAGGGGGACCGAGCTGCTGACGTAGATCTCCGCGGCTCGATCTCCCATGAAGTGGGACAGGATACCTGTCAAAGAGGTATCTATTCCCCACTTTCCCCAAAAGGTGCCAAATGTAGCACCAGATGGGGGAGGAATCAGATGAGCGGAAGTTCCATTTTTGGGTGGAACTCCGCTTTAAGGTAGAAAGTTAAGTCAACAAACACAACTAACTCAGTGTATATATAAAATTTTCCTGGTCAGAAAGCCTCAGATAGAAACAAAATCATCAAAACATAGCTCTGCAGTATCCTTATTTATAGTCGGAGGAACAGAATTCTATCCATATTGCCCAACATTTATAGAATTTTGGTTAAATGTCTGCACATTGATGCCTCCACTCCGCCGCCTCCATTATATCATGTACCTTTAGCAACCATTTCTTAGGCCCCGTACACACGATCGAGTTTCTCGGCAGAATTCAGCCAGAAACTCGATCGGAGCTGAATTCTGCCGAGAAACCCGGCCGTGTGTACACTTTCGGCCGAGGAAGCCGACGAGTTCCTCGTCGAGCCAAATAGAGAACATGTTCTCTATTTCCTCGCTATTCAATGAGGAAAGTTGGCTCACGGAGATCCTCAGCGGCTTCACACAGAACTCGACGAGCAAAACTATGAGTTTTGCCCGTCGAGTTCCTCGGACGTGTGTACGGGGCCTTAATAGTAGGTGCAGCCGGGGACTTCCAATGAAGTGGGATAAGTCACTTACCAGCGTTGAGAAGGCGAGGCATCAAGGAGCGTTTATAGGACCCCCACCGATTTTGCGATATCATGAAATAGCATAGGTAGAGGATAATCTGCTATCTGGCATCTTTCCATTTGGCTATCAAACAGACTGCATAATCCAGTATGGAACTGAGTGTGCCCTTTCACTCAAAATGGAGGAAATGGAGGAAATAGCCTTAACAGAATGTCACATGTCACCCTATTCTCACTAACCTTATCACTTAATGGAAAGCCGAAGACATTTCAGACAAAGCTGAGCATAAAAAGATGCCAAGGCTGTAGACAAACACAAAATCTAAATGAATAAAACACATTGCAGTTAAACAGCTGTGATCATCAGACAAAATGCATCTGTAACTTATGTCTTCAGCATGAAATCTAGAACACGAAAAAGGATGTAACTGATGAAATTGCATCTCAGTAGAGAGATAGAACTTCATTCTATCGAAAGTACTAAAGAATTTAAATCCCAAACAGAAGACTAAAACAGATGCATGTTACATGGTTTATGTCAGGAGATTTGCCAGAATATGATTAATGAAAATTACATTAACACAGTACAAGCAGAAGAGTAACAGAATGTTCCACAACCATTTCCCATGTCAAATAAGTGGAAATGAGAAGATTATTATCATGCTCGTTTGAAGAGACCAGGTTACAATACTTTTCATACTGCAGAGGACACTGAATAGGTACTGATGTTATAGCGGTCAGGTAAATAAAATGTCAGCTTTCATGCAAATTGCACATGATATAAAATGCACATCTCTCATAATCATACAGGAATATTATTGAGTTACCCCACCAATATTGCATGATAACTTTTTTTGGCGAATACATTTTTGACAACATATCCCTGGAGACATACAGTATGCAGATGAGGAAAACCTGAAACAAGTCCACATTTCACATTTCAGGTCCATAGCTCTGTCATTGTTTCTTATTCTTCTTATTTTTAGGGACTTTTTGATGACTGGCATACTGTATTATCACTGGATAACGTGATACGTGGCCACTCGTACAAAAAAAAAAAAGAGGTTTAACCTTAAATTACGTAAAGGTTTCTTTACTGAAAGAGTGACAAGGATGTGGAATTCCCTTTCACAGGCGGTGGTGTCAGCGGGGGGCATTGATGGTTTCAAGAAACTATTAGATAAGCACCTGAGTGACCACAACATACAGGGATATACAAGGTAATACTGACATATAATCACACACATAGGTTAGACTTGATGGACTTGTGTCTTTTTTCAACCTCACCTACTATGTAACTATGTAACTATGACTGGCTAAAGGCCTATGTGGTGCCTATATTTAAAAAGGGTTTAAAGTCTTTACCAAGTAACTATAGACCTGTATAGTTGGGAAGCTACTGGAGAGTTTAATAAAAGACCACATATATGAGTTCTTGCTTGAAAAAAAAAAAAATGTTAAGCAACAGACAGCATGGATTCATGAAAGACAGAAGTTGTCAAACAAACCTGATTTCTTTTTATGAGGAGATAAGCAAAAACGTGGACAAAGGAGTGGCTGTGGACGTGGTATACTTGACACAGTTCCCCACACACAGCTAATGTGTAAGGTAAAGTCTACACCTAAAAAAATCAGTTTGTAAATGTATAGAAAACTGGCTAAAAGACCGTATTCAGTAGTGGTTAATGATTCTTACTCTGAATGGTCTAAGGATATTAGAGGCGTATCCCAAGTTTCAATGTTGGGACCCTGACTTTTTAATATATTTATAAATTATATAGGGTCTGGGATTAAACGTACAATTTAACTTCTGCATAAACATTTTCCTATTGTCTGCAGATGACACCAAGCTATGCAGTGGAATAACGTCCTTACAGAACGTCTCCAACTTGCAAGCCGACCTCAATGCATTGTTTAATTGGGCAACTGTGTGACAAATGAGGTTAATTGTTGATAAATGTAAAGTTCTGCACTTAGGGGCTAAAAATTTGCACCCATCATACATACTAGGAAGAGTACATCTGGGGGAATCATTGGTGGAGAAGGATTTGGGTGTTCTGGCAGATCATAAGCTTATCACAAGCTGCCATTTAAAAAAAACAAGCAAAATCCTTTCTTGTATTAAGCAAGCTATGGACAGCAGAGAGAGAGATATAATTTTGCCCCTATACAAATCATTTGTTAGACCTCATCTAGAATACACTGTTCAGTTTTGGGCTCCAGTTCACAAAAAGGATATCAGAGAACTGGAGAAAGTGCAACCAAACTGATAAGATGCATGGAGGAACTCAGCTATGAAGAAAGATTAGCCGAACTGAATTTATTCTCTCTTGAGAATAGAGGGGATATGATCAACACGTATAACTGCATTAGTGGTCCATATAGTAAAGAGTTATTCACTTTGGACAAGAGAGCACTCTTTACGGCTGAAGAAAAAGAGATTTAACTGCCAAATACCGAATGGCTTCTTCAGAGTAAAGCCCTGTACACACGGGCCAGAATCTCGTCAGGAAAAAACATTGTTTTTCCTGACAAGATTCTTGCCAAGAATCTCTTGCCGCCCGAGTGTACAGACACTCCATTCAAAAGAACTGCGCAGACCCCCCCCCCCCCCCCTATCAGGAGAGCTGCTGATTGGCTCATGCCCTGTCGGCGCAAATAGAGAAAAAGTCTATAACTGGTACTTCCTGGTTACAATGTGATCGGCTGTAATTGGACACAGCTGCTCACATGGTAAAGTGTCTACGTCATAGGCTCTTTACCGATATCAGAGATATGACAGAGCGACACACTGCACTACCAGGGGCGCGCACAACCGGCTTGTCCTGCTGGACGTCAATTGATGCAGTCAGGATAATGAAACCACAGCCCGGCCGTCATTCTGCTATAGGCGGGGTGGGATGTGGTTAAAAAGAGGATTAGCTACAATTTTAATAATTTATTTAATCTGTTTTAAAACAGGATAAATTAATAAAATCATGGAACGTGCGACATGTAGGTTACAACTGTAAATCAGTGTGCTCTGTGTCTTTCTTGGTTACCTTTACAAATACCCAAGACCGACAAAGCAGTCCATTTAAATTAGCAGGCTTTAGAGCAGCATTCTCTGTTTTGCTCGGTTCAGCTACTGATACCTTTACAGCACTTTGCTAATATGTCATTTGTATATACAGATGACTCAATCTCTCCACACTGCTGCTTCCCAAACCATTTAAACAGAGACATCTGTTCACACAGTAGTGCAGTGAGAAAGGAGGCTCATGGCTTGGTCTTTGCCAATTAAAGCTCTCGGCTTATTACGCTGGATATCTGCCAGTTCAATAGCTCCACTTCCTAAATTCGCAGCACTCCCATCTCTGTTATGAGCTCGCATAGAGGTACCGTATTCTAGCATTGATCATTTTTTCCTTATCTCCACCACAGATAGTTATCCCGTTCAAGTAAAGTTAAAGTGGAACTCCAGGAAAAAAAAATTGTTTGGTCCACATAAGTTATTTCTAATGCTTTTAATCGATGCCTGGATGGTGGCCGGGGGTACCAATTTTATTAATGCCGGAAAATACTGTCAGCTGTGGGCTTCAGGCACAGGGAGTGACAGTCCCAGTTAGCGCTTAATGTGGGAATCAGCAGCTTTGAATAAAACAAGCATTTTTAGGATCCCCAGCCAATATCTTAAGGTGGATTTAAAGGCATTCTTTGCATGAAGGTAAAAAACTTTGTGTGCAGCAGCCCTCCTCAGGTCTCGTACACACGACCGGTTTCCTCAGGAGAATCCATCAACAAACTGTCATGGAAGCATGAATCAGACGTACAAAACAGATAAATGAATAAGAAGACTTTATTGGAAACCAAACAGCAAGGTCAAAGTCCACATTGATGATCGAAACAGCCAGAAGAGTCGTCCTACGGTGCCAGGGTCGATAGCCAGGGATGGGAGTCAGCCAAGCCGGACTCTGTAGCCAGAGACGGGGTGAAACGAAGCCGGGAATCAGGAACCAGAAGGGACGTCCGTAGCTGGGTCGGTGACCAGGAGCAGGCAGCACGATCACAGAAGGAGTAACAGACAAAAGGCCCAAGCGAGGAAATTCTGCAGCTGCCGTCATATATATATATATATGATGGGAAGCCAGCTCCTCCCAGTGGGAAGGAGGAGCCGCAGTGTGAGGCAGGTTACAAGAACCCCATGAAGCAAGATGGCTGCCAGCACATGTCAGTGATGAGAAGCCTGCAGAGAGGTAAGACCATGACACAAACTTGCTGGGAGATATTTTTTTGCCGAGGAAACCGGTCGTGTGTACATTTTCATCGAGGAAACTGTCGAGAAACTCGACGAGCCAAAAAGAGAGTAAGTTCTCTATTTCCTCAACGGGAGTCTCAAATTGGCTCGTCGAGTTCCTGGTCGGGCTGGTTTCCGACGAGAAACTCGAGCGTGTGTATGCTAAGAAACCCGCGCTTGCTCAGAATAAAGTATGAGATGGGAGTGAAAGTAGCATTTGTAATGGAGATAACACATTTTTCAAGCTGTAACAGACTGAAAAGTGCAAATTGTCTCTTAACAAACTTTTACTTAACACGCAAACACATGAGATTAGCAAAACCAGCCCCAAGAGTTTAGCCAGTGGAATCGAACTTCCCCTGCCATTGTATGTGTTGTATGTCACCGCGTTTGAGAACGAGGAGATTTTGTCTTGACTGTGTGTACGCAAAGCAAGCTTGTCGAGTTCCTTGACAAGCCTAACAAGGAACTCGACGAGGAAAACGATGTGTTTCGCCCGACGAGTAACTCGGTCGTGTGTACGAGGCCCAAGACTTACCTGAGCTCCCTCCCGATCCGGCAATGTGCACGAGAGCTTCGACTCTCCAGGGACTCTCCCTCTTCAATGGCTGAGACAGCAGCAGAAGCCATTGGCTGCCGCTGCTGTCAATCACAGCCAGTGAGCCAATTAGGAGAGAGAGATTACAGGGCTAAGCCATGGCGCTGTGTGTGAGTGAACACACAGAGCAGAAGCTTAAAAGCGCGCATGCTCGGTTCCCCCCATAGCAAGCTGCTTGTTCTGCAGGGCACTTGGCAGGAGGAAGGGGCTAGGAGCTCTGGCAGGGAACCCGAGAAGAGGAGGATCCAGGCAGCTATGTGCAAAACCACTGCACAGAGGAGGCAAGTATAACATGTTATTTAAAAAAAAAATTCAAACAACCCCTTAATACAACTTTAAATGTAGCACTTGACCCAAAAGCTTTGCTTTCAATGGAAACTTTGAAGCCAATGTGCAAACTTCAAACTTGACTGTGACCCTGATATGAATAACAAACACTAATGAAGGGAATTCTGAACTTGTATGGCATGGCTGACACAGACTGACGAACTTCATCCTACCAGGCCCCCGACAAAATCGCCACCAAAGTTAGGAATTGCAATCATTATATTAATAGCTTGGGTGAGGAAAAAATTGCTTATGTTTTTGGAACTTGAAGCCTAATTTGTGACAATGTAGTTGCCAAAGGGTCAAGATACTTCTCATTCGTAAGAACACATAGAGGTTTAATTTACCAGGGAAGCATTGACTTGATCAAGTGACTTTTTACTTAGCTTACAGATTTAGGTGAAGTTATATCGACTTCATTCTAATCATGTGCAAGAAAATCTGAAGTTTTTTACATTTTATGTAAACAAGATTGGGTATTATTTGCAAAGTGAATTTGCACTTAGCTTTATCTTACTCATTAAGATAAGGGACAATTTACTTTGCAAAATAAACCTGCTCATCCTTTAGTAAATCAACCCCAGTATGTTCATTGTCCAGTCAAAACAAATAGCTTGCAGCAAATATACACACGACCGGTTTTCCTGTCGGATAAAAAAACGATGGTTTTCCCGACGAAATTCCTCTCAAGCCTGCCTTGCATACACACGGTCACACAAAAGTCCGGTGAACTTTTGACTGCCAAGAACGTGGTGACGTAATAGACTACGATGAGCCAAGAAAATTAAGTTCAATGCTTCCGAACATGCGCAGGTTTTTTTTCCCTCTGAAAAGCATACAAACGAACGGTTTTCCCGCCGGGATTTTTTCCTGAAGGGAAAAAAGAGATCCTGCTCTCTTTTTTTGTCCTGCAGTTTTCCTGTCGGAAAAACTGCGATGGAGCATACACACGGCCAGGATTCCCGACGAAAAGTTTTCATAGCAGTTTTCCCATTGGAAAAAACAGTCGTGTGTACGAGGCATTACTCACAGCAATCGCCATTGTCCTTAAAGAGGATTTTTCCTCCCTTTCACTAAAAATCATGGCAGCATGCAGCTCTGCATATGGATATGAAATCATGTTGCAATTATTTGTTGAATATGAGATCTTTACTGTTACCTACCTTTGATGTTTTGGCACTTTCTGGTACACTGAAGCACTGGTGACGTAGCCAGGATCACAAAGATACCCCCTGAAAAGCGTACATCATCAGTGCCATCCAGGGAGCTCTTCTATCTAAACTGCAAGAACCCTCAAAACCTTTTGAGATCTTGGGGAAAATACTTTTTTGCCTTATTATTGTTTTAACATTGCCATGGCTTAGGCAACATGACTGTTGAGTATTAACAATAAAAAACTGTGCCAAAGCATGTGCATGATTTGGCACACACATCATAAGTGGGCTGGTAGAGAATAAAGAAGTGGCCACCAATGACATTTGTTTTTAAAATCGTGGTGTGGGATTCCAATCCACAGCAGGAGAACCTTTGAGACTGAGGCCTCATACACACGACCGAGTTTCTCGGCTGGGATTTTTTTTTTTGCAGAGGAAACCGGTCGTGTGTACATTTTTCGACGAGGAAACTGTCGAGGAACTCGACGAGCCAAAAAGAGAGCATGTTCTCTTTTTCCTCGATGGGAATGGAGAAACTTGCCTTGTCGAGTTCATCGACAGCCTAACAAGGAACTCAACGAGGAAAACGATGTGTTTCGCCCGTAGAGTTCCTCGGGCGTGTGTACAAGGCTTCAGAGCAAACTAAAAGGAAGAGGTAGGTACCTTTATGTAACTTTATAGCTTGTAATACAAACATTTTATTAATGCATTCATGTTTACTAAGGATGGAGTATAGGGGAAAGGTCAAATTTAAAGTATTTAATTCAACAGGCTGCTAACAAGTCCAAAAGCCACAACAGGAGTCATACTACTACATCAATGCATTTTTTATCAACTGGTGTATAGATGTTTTTCACCAGTCAAATGTGGTAGAACTGCTCCATCCTGCCTTCCAATTAAACATTACAATATGTCCTTTCAGTTGTTCAGATATGTCTCCTTTTCCAAGAAACGTATCCAACCCTGCGAGCCTTCGCATTTGAAAGGTCATTCTTCAATTCACACAAATGCTGCGTACACACGATCGGCATTCCGACAACAAAACCGTGGATTTTATTTTTCGACGGAATGTTGGCTCAAACTTGTGTTGCATACACACGGTCACACAAATGTTGTCGGAAATTCTGAACGTCAAGAACGCGGTCACGTACAACACTACGACAAGCCGAGAAAAATGAAGTTCAATGATTCTGAGCATGCGTCTAATTGATTGCGAGCATGCGTAGGATTTTTGTGCGTTGGAATTAGCTACAGACGATCAGAATTTCTGACAAGAACTTTTGTTGTCGGAAAAATTGAGAACCAGCTCTCAAACATTTGTTGTCGGAAATTCCGACAGCAAATGTCCGATGGAGCCTACACGGTGAGGATATCTAACCAAAAGCTCACATCGAACATTTGTTGTCGGAAATTGCGATCGTGTGTACGCGGCTTAAGGGTGGAAACTGCAAGTGGATGAGAACGACAAATAGCATAGAGCTGTATGCATCTTTTAGGATTTCCAATGTACTATGCTCACAAGGAATATACTGTATAATGTAATATACAGTATATAATACTTATAAAAACAGCATATCAAAAAATCCTAATCTATGTTTTCCTCCTCTGTTTCCTGGGATAACACACTCTCCTAAATATATTCCATATTAATCCCTCTTTATTTCCTGTGCTCGGCTCTCTGGAACTACACATCATTTCCAAGCCCATTAGAACTCCCATTGATTTCAAATTATTAGCAATGCCTATAACAAATTGTGGGATAGTAAAAGCTGCCCTAAACCATTATTAGTCAGAAAGCTGTGAGGTAAGCTTGTGTTTGGGAAAAAAAGGAACAGGGCATTGAACATAATCCATGTAATGTGCCTATCAGGCCACAACAGGGTTAACTCCACTTTTAGAATAAGCAGTGGGGCATGAAGTGGAGGAAGCTTCACTTATTTAATGTCACATAGAAGAAGGTCGGTGCATGTACACAACATGTCCTCTTAATGCACTACAGAATATAAGTCATGATCCATCTGCATCTCCATAGAGAGATTTGAGTTCACCTATACTGCTGGGGAACACTGTGCCACACTGACTGTTATTAAGAGCAGATATTACTCTTTTTATCTGGTTCACTTCACTAAGTGCAAGCCATCTGCTATTGCACAGTAAAATCAACAAAGATAAACTGTCATGTTAAACTAACCATAAAATGAATGCATGGTTGAATCTACCCATATGGACCAATTTAAACTGTTTTAACTAACAAGTTTACAACTTAATATCCATAAAAAGTGAGAATGCAACAGCATATTTGCTTTGAATTTACACTCTTGACTACAAGTATAATTTTTATTACAAGATATTGTAAAAATTATGCCAATAAAATAACCAATGTCCAATATAAGCGTTAGGCCTCAAACACACAACCATTTTCCTTGACAGAATCCATCAAGAGACTTGGTGGCAGAGCTTTTTTGCCGAGCAAAACGGTCGTGTGTATGTTTTTCATTGAGAAAACTGTTGTGGAACTCGACGAGAAAAAAAGAGAACAAGTTCTCTTTTTCCTCGTCGGGAGTCTCAATTTCCTCGTCGTGTTTCTCGTCGGGCTGGTTTACGACGAGAAACACGTTCGTGTGTATGCTTAGAAACCCGCGCATGTTCAGAATAAAGTATGAGATGGGAGCGTGCCTTCGGTAAAAGTAGGGTTTGTAATGGAGATAGCACATTCGTCACGCTGTAACAGACTGAAAAGCGCAAATCGTCTCTCACCAAACTTTTACTTAACACGCAGTAATATGAGATTAGCAAAAGCAGCCCCAAGGGTGGCGCCAGTGGAATCAAACTTCCACTTTATAGTGCCATTGTACGTGTTGTACGTCACTGCGTTTGAGAACGACGAGATTTTGTCTTGACAGTGTGTACGCAAAGAAAGCTTGTCAAGATTCTCGACAAGCCTAACAAGGAACTTGTCGAGGAAAACGATGTTTCATTTACAACGAGTTCCTCGGTCGTGTGTACGAGGCCTCAGTTTTTCATCGAGAAAACTGTCATGGAACTCGATGAGAAAAAAAGAGAACAAGTTCTCTTTTTCCTCGTCGGGAGTCTCAATTTCCTCGTCGTGTTCCTCGTCGGGCTGGCTTTCGACGAGAAACAAGTTTGTGTGTATGCTTAGAAACCCGCACATGCTCAGAAGGGTGGCGCCAGTGGAATCAAACTTCCCCTTTACGTGTTTTACGTCACCGCGTTTGAGAACGACGAGATTTTGTCTTGACAGTGTGCACGCAAAGAAAGCTTGTCAAGATTCTTGACAAGCCTAACAAGGAAAACGATGTTTCATTTACGACGAGTTCCTCGGTCGTGTGTACGAGGCCTCAGTTCAGCTGATGGAAGCAGTTTTCTGAAGGAACACTACTAGGCAAATGGACTACACAATACTTTCCTTTATGTTGTAAGAATGCAGTTTGTTTTATCATTAAGGGGCTTTATAGATTGGTGGAAGGGGAATCATTTCACAGCCACCAAGTGGCCCCCACCCCAATTGACAAGTAGAAAAGGTTATTAAATGGAATGTTTCTATATAGTTAGTGTTTGTAATGCCTCGTACACATGGCCGAACTTTCCGAGAAAAAAAGTCCATCAGGCTTTTTTTTCTTAGAAAGTCCGGCCGTGTGTAGCCTCCATCTGACTTTTTTTGTCGGAAGTCCGACAGGCCTTAGATAGAGAACCTGTTCTCTATCTTTCCGTCAGACTTCCGATGGACTCACGGCGGACTTTTGCATGGCCAAAAGTCCGACCCTGTGTACAAGGCATTAGTTTGCACGCTGCATGCCATTAAAATATGGTGGATAGGTACTGGTACTGTAATACCAGTCATTTACAAGAAGTGCCCCATAAAATGCTGTATCCTGTGGTTTTTTTTCCCAACATTAGTTCTACATAATTAGAAGTTTAGTACAAAATGTACAGAAATTAATTAAGCATAGCAAGAAATGTGGAAAACAACATTGGTTGCATGTAAATCACCTTGTAAAAGCCCATTGAAAGCACAGACAATCAGTAATGATCCATATGAATTATGAATAAAGAGGCAAAATACTTTTACTATGAGAGACCAGTTGGAACCCAGAGGCAGGACAATGAGGATCAGCATACCCTAAATACATAGGGAGATGTCATCCATATTTTTTTGGCAACCCCAATGTGACAATATTTCTTTACTGCTATGCTTTTCAGTAAGCATGCCTACAAAACATTTTCTTACGCAGATCCACTGGGATTAAAAAAAAAACTGTCAACATTACCATTGCTGCTTCACTGGAATACAAAAGGACAAGTAAAAAAACAAGGGGGAAACATTCAATAGGGTCAAACTCTATTATGGATCAGTTTTGTTTTCCACTCTCAATTATGTGGACTATTTTTTGTCCCTCCATTCCCATGTAAAAAAATCCAAATCCACTACTCACCCTCTCCATATGCCCGTGCTGCACTCCTCATCCTCTTCTGATCATGCAGGCTAGTGGTCTTCTGGGTTGAATGATGCCCAATTTCAACCCAATTTCTGCAAGCTAGGGATGTCAATAACACACCTCCTGGGGTGCGTCAACACAAAGTCTGGGCTCATAATTGAACTGGCATAGACTGCCACTCAATTGTCATAATGTTAGTGTAGGTCTATGCAGCAGAGAGGACCATCCAATGCCAACAAGGATGTAGAGAAGCCCACATGACACATGACTATGTTGCAGACTCCTAGAATTAAGGTATGTATCCTTGGGATTTTAAATATCTGTGTGTGGGAAGGGGCAAACTGGATTTAAGCTGACAGGTTTAGGAGCTGAAGCTGTGAAAGAGAAGGAGAGCAGTGTGATTAACCAGCTATCAACACATCGCCACTATATCACAGTCACTTTGATAGGAACCACTGAAGTAGTGACTGTGAAGAAGAGTCGTTCAAAAGAATTGGTACTAAGAGTTGGTAATATGGGGTCACTGGGGCACCTTGTGGGCTCTTATACTGTTCCTCTGATCCTCCTCCAGCCTTTTCCCCAATACTGCTCCACTCATGCCCCTTCTGCACTTCTTTGTGTTTTGCGTTACTTTTTTTCCTTCAGTGGTCAAATGTGCTGCCTGATTCCTCTGTCTGTTTTGCTTCCCTAGTCCACATCTAATTCCCTTATGTGACCTGCCTCCCTTCCGTACATGGCCATACTGCATCACTCATATGCCTCCAGCACCTCCCTATACTGCTACTCTCGCTGCCTCAATCAACCTCTGGTAAAGTGCCCCTATTCTGTCTCTAGCAGCACACTATAGAACCCTTCTTAGCTGCCCCCAGCATCCTGATTTCTGGCTGGACCTAGAATGGCTTTCAACGCATGCCACAGACCAAATTTTTCACTATACTGATTTTATCCATATGTCTTCATCCAAATTGTAACAGCATAAGTTATATAGACCAAGATAAGATTAATTGTTGATTCCTAATGCCGCGTACACACGATCGGATTTTCCGTCGAAAAAACCTTGGATCTTTTTTCCCGACGGAATTCCGCTCAAGCTTGGCTTGCATACACACGGTCACACAAAAGAATGCAGTGACATACAACACTACAACAAGCTGAGAAAATGAAGTTCAATGCTTCCGAGCATGCTGACTGATGGTCCGTCGTGCCTACACACCATCAGTTAAAAAAACGATTGTGTCAGAACGCGGTGACGTAAAACACAATGACATTCTGAAAAAAAACGAAGTTCAATGCTTCCAAGCTTGATTCTGAGCATGCGTGGATTTTTAACCGATGGACGTGCCTACTAACGATCGTTTTTTCCCATCGGTTAAGATTCCATAGGTTAATTTTAAAGCAAGTTGGCTTTTTTTAACCTAAGGTTAAATAACCTATGGGGCCCACACACGATCGGTTTGGACCAATGAAAACGGTCCATCAGACTGTTGTCCTCTGGTTAACCTATTGTGTGTACGAGGCCTCAGTGTTTTCCTATATTATTGGCATATGTGAGGAGGGTATGCATAGGGAAGGGAACCTGGGAGTGGTTAGAGGAAAAGTTTTTAAGCTTCCCAGGGACTTAAACCAGATCTCATACCCATGACAAATTCCACACCTCTATTTAAATCCATGATATAACATGATGAATTCACAATAAATTGGCATTTGTTCCCATTGAGAAATAAGATGTACATAATAACATTATGATAGAAATATTAATGATACTAATAAGTGCAAAAATGCTTTGGTGAAATATCATGTTTATGTTGACCTATTTGTATTATGTGACTGTCTGGGTAACCAGTTTTGAGTACCATCCAAATTCATATTGCTGTCTTTATGACCTCTGTGTACAGCTGCATAGTATAAATCAATAGCAAGCAACGTCAGATTAATTTGCAGAGCTAGCAACGACTTCTGAACACTCTGACTGGTTACTGTAGGGCTTTGATAATGCTAGCAAATAAAAGAGCTACTTTATATGAGCAGGGCCCTCTGATTACTCCTATATTGAATGGTTTTGTAACTGTAATGTCGGCCCTTATGTTGTCAAACCATGCTCACCTTTCCTTCTGAAAATGCAGGTGGCTGGCTTACTTTGAATCCCTTACCCAGAACAAGTATGGTTATTAATGACTTTTGTCTCACTTGTCCGGTCTGCATACTTAGCTATGGTCTGTTGTTCAAACTATTGAAGTAATGAGGTCAGCATAAGAAATAAGCAACTAGTGTTTTCAGTAGGACCTCTGCAATCTGTATCTTATGACAGCTTTTCTTTTACAACAGGTTTTTATATTTTAAAAGATCACAATAAATGACATTAACAACGGAATCTCAACATCATCCCACAATTTTTTTTTTATTGGAACTCCAGTATTTCCCTCTTTCTCCCTAGAAACCTCTCCTCTAAAATTAAGATTTCTTCCAGCTGGTTCAGTGACCACACAGGTTCTGCCTCTTCTGCTTTGGTGGTAATCGGTCCTTACTAATGTAGTGACTTAGTTCTGGTCAGTAGTTCTGTTCAGTACTTTGAGCCCAGGCCGACGCAATGATTCACCCCCAGAGGGAATGTCATTGGCCGCCTGGGCCCACTATGGGTTGAATGACACAGTCAATCATGCAACTCAAAAAAGGAGAGTCCACCGGGACAGGGAGTAGTGAGCCTGCATCATGGGACATTGACAAATAGGAGGTGATAATTCTCAATTATTTTTTGAACAGTTCTCTATATTTACTGTATTTATTTAAGAACTCCTATCTACTGAAAAAAAAACAGAATGCTTTTTTGACATGATTTCCTGCTGAAATCACTAAGCATAAGCATTTAACAATTTTGGATGACTGCCTTGTATTTTGAAAGAAAGTAGATGAAACATTTTGAGTTTGAATCCAATCTATATGTTACGTTGGCCATCAGCATTGGCTTCTCATCACATACCTTCTACAACATCATGAAAGTTTAACGGTTCAGACTCAGGCCTCGTACACACAACCGAGAAACTCGTCGTAAAAGAAACATCGAGAATCTTGTCAAGCTTTCTTTGCGTACACACTGTCAAGACAAAATCTTGTGGTTCTCAAACGCGGTGACGTACAACACGTACAACGCCACTATAAAGGGGAAGTTTGATTACACTGGCACAACCCTTGGAGCTGCTTTTGCTAATCTCATGTTACTGCGTGTTAAGTAAAAGTTTGGTAAGAGACGATTCGTGTATTTCAGTCTGTTACAGCGTGACGAATGTGCTATCTCCATTACGAACGCTACTTTTACCGAAGGTGCGCGCCCGTCTCAGGCCTCGTACACACGACCGAGTTTCTCGGCAAGAAACTTGCTGGGATTTTTTTTTTGCCGAGGAAACTGTGTACATTTTTCGACGAGGAAACTGTTGAGGATCCCATCGAGCCAAAAAGAGAGCATGTCTTCTTTTTCCTCGACGGGAATTGAGAAACTTGCCTTGTCGAGTTCCTCGACAGCCTAACAAGGAACGCGTCGAGGAAAACGATGTGTTTCGCCCGTCGAGTTCCTCGGTCGTGTGTACGAGGCTTCATACTTTGTTCTGAGCATGCTCTGGTTTCTAAGCATACACACGAACGTGTTTCTCGTCGTAAACCAGCCCGACAAGAAACACGGCAAGGAAATTGAGACTCCCGATGAGGAAAAAGAGAACTTTTTTTTCTTGTCGAGTTCCACGACCACACGACCGTTTTCCTTGGCAAAAAAGCTCTGCCACCAAGTTTCTTGATGGATTCTGTCAAGAAAAACGGTCGTGTACAAGGCCTCACACTATATAATCAGAACTGACCCCAAACAGATACAATTTTTATACTTCCATGAGTGCTTCAAAGCATAGCATCACATACGTTTTTTTTGTGAAGGGGATGTTGTAATTGTTAATGTGCATAAAGGTTTTGTTATTTCACCATTTCATGTGCAAATAGTTCTTAGTGCAGCGCTTTATTAAATTAATGAACAAGAAGAACTGTGCTTTATAAAAATAATCCAGCCATATACCTGTTTACAGAGCGCAAAGCTCATGTAACCTGCTGGCTCTCTCCTCTCTTGGCCTAACAGCTGCAGCGGGCAGGGCAGAGGATCACCTGATGACATCAGTCAGGAAGGAAGGAGGAGAGAGAGACTGCCCTGTCCGCTGCAGCTGTCATGCGAGAGAGGAGAGAGGCAGCGGGTCACGTGAGCGCCAATCTGCAGTCTGTAAACAGGCATATATCTGCATAATTTTTATAAAGCACAGACACAGGGGGACATTACATGAATAAACAAAGAGGATAATGTCAATTTAAACCTAATTTGAGCAGCAGGAGGGGATGGGGCGGGCGTGGACATGTAGCTGACAGGCAGAGGGGGGAGAGGAGAAGCAGGAGACACAGCGGATGATGAAGGCACGTAAACTGACCACAGTTTCAGGGCTTAGCAGCCATGATATACTGTGGTCAGTTTACATAAGGGAGGGCAGAACCAGGCAGGATCAGCCAACCATTTCAGGTGTTACAAGGGACCAAATTACAAAGCACAAGCACTGTGCACTGCTGTATAACATGTTTTAACCTGCCTGGCGGTATTCCCGAGTCAGACTCGGGCTTGCCTCGCTAGATCCACAGGCATGGTTTACTTACCTTGTCCCTGGATCCAGCGATGCCACCGCGCTGTGTGAGCGAGCGGGACCTCGCTCGATTCACACAGTGCCTCAGTGTGACGCCGATCTCCGTTCCCTGCGACGTTACGAGGCACGGGGACGGAGAACGGCGCCAAATTCAAAAAAGTAAACAAACACTTTACATACAGTATACTGTAATCTTATAGATTACAGTACTGTATGTAAAAAAAACACACCCCCCTTGTCCCTAGTGGTCTGTCCTGTGTCATCTCCCTGCAAACTGTAGATTGTCCATAGCAACCAAAAGTGTCCCTTTATGTCAAAAATAGTTTTAGATCAGCTAAAAAACAGCGATAATAAATTATAATCACTTGCAGAATTGTGCGATAGCGATTTGTGGGGAAATTCGTCATAAAAAAAAAAAAATAATGACAGCAACAATTCTGCAACTGAGCAAATTTCAGTGATTTTGATTTGATTACATTATTGAATAATTTTTATTATAATTATATTATTATTTGTTATAATTATTTATAATTATTTATTATATTATAATTTATAATTTTGTTTTTAAAAAAATGTCATACCCGGGATGCCTATTAGAATCTTGTTTGGTCAGATTTAAGTGAGTTATTCCTAAAAATCACAGGCCTACAGTATAAAACGCCAAATTTCCTTGCAAATAATGGTACCGCTTTCAGCATGTTTTTTCTGAAAGAATCATACCGCCAGGGAGGAACAGAATCTGTTTTTTTGGGTTTTTTTGGTTTAACAAACGCTTTAAACTCTAGAACAGTGGTTCCCAAACTTCAGCCCTTTGCTTGCATTAAACCCGGCATTTGGGGGCACTTTTCCTCCCACCAACACCAATTATGGGATACTATTTCTCGAACTAATACCATGTATGGGGCACTATTCCTCCCACTGACAACAGTGATTTGTCACTATTCCTCCCACTGACACCAATAATTGGAACACCTTTCCTTCCACTGACATAATTTATGAGGCACTATTTTCCCAAATTAAACCAATTAATGGACACTAGTCCTCCCACTAACACCAATCATGGGGCACGTTTTCTACCACTCACATCAACATTTTTTTTCCCCTCTGACCACAGGCACTGGGTCATTTTTTACTCCCACTGACTACCAAGTCTGGGGCACTGTTTATTTCCACTGATGGCAGGGCATTTTCTACTCCCAATCATCACAATGACAGTGAACTGGCCCTTTGTTTAGAAAGCTTGAAGAAACCTAAAGTCTTAGGCCTCGTACACGCGACCGAGATTCTCTGCAAAAACCAGCAAGAAACTTGCTGGGAGATATTTTTTTGCCCAGGAAACCGGTCGTGTGTACATTTTCGTCTAGGAAACTGTCGAGAAACTCGACGAGCCAAAAAGAGAGCAAGTTCTCTATTTCCTCGACGGGAATGGAGAAACTTGCCTTGTCAAGTTCCTCGACAGCCTAACAAGGAACTCGACGAGGAAAACTATGTGTTTCGCCCGTCAAGTTCCTCGGTCGTGTGTACGAGGCTTGACACTCACTTCTGATACTCAAGCCTCCTCTGGTTGCTGTCTGACTAAAGCAATACATCATAGCTTTTGAACAATTCTGATTTCCCTGCCTCCTGGCATGTTATACAGAGGGTAGTACATCATCTCAGGTCTTTAGTCTACTTACCAATTTTCTTTTTGGTTAGTCCATATTTAGGAACAGCCTGCTGGACTGAAGATGAAGTTAACATACAGGGAGAAACTTATCCAGAAAGTCGTCAGAGAGATCCAGACACAAATGCTAGAGGCTGAGTATGCAACCCTGTTTACAACAGAAGTTCTGCGTGCCTCTAGAACCACAGCTATCCAAAGTGTATATGAAAATGCGTGTCAGGTAGTGAGATCAAGATTCATTAGCTCCAACCTACAGATCAGTTTTACAATACAGTGTGGAGAGTGCCACGCATGCAACACAAATTCCTGGAACATGGATTAAAAGTGTCCTAGTAACCCCAGAAACAGTCTTACCCGTCAGTATCCATGTACTGAGTACATTCCATAAGGGATTGTCTATGTTCTCTTTAAGCAGCTTTGTAATTCTCCAAATGATTAAAAGAATTCTTTACTCAATGTCAGTTTTAAAACTAATAAAATATAATTTCTGCCACTCAAAGGAAAATTAGGATATCTTTAGGGAATAAGAAAATGGTATGACTCAAAGGAAGATGCAAGATTCTAAATCATTTTACAACAACCGATTCATGTCTAGAACCAGTTCACAATCATTTTGAAATCATCTGAAACGAGTACACAGGAAAGCCAGTGTAATCTTTTATTGGCCCCATGCACTCAGAACCAGTGTCATCTTAAGAGCATTATAGGCCCCCGGGCAATACAGTGCACTGGGGCCCTGTCTACACAATCACACACGAGAATTTACTGACAAAAATGATAACATTTACTGACAGAACCACATTTTTTACTGCCACTGCAAAAAAAGTACTTAAAATGACAGTTTTCAGTGCCGAACAATGCAAATGTCAGTATTTAAACTATAAACATATAGCTAGTGCTATTAGCAATGTGTTTAAGTTAAACAAAAGTAAAAAAAAAAGGTTACTATACCCCGGCCAGCACAGAGTTTCCTCTTACATCAGAGTCTGCAGGATTCCCCCTTACAGTGAAAGGGAACTCTTATGTAAAGGGGAACGCTGCAGATCATGATCTAAGGAGGGAACTCTGATGTGGAGGGGGGCTCTGGTGACCAGAGACCACCTTATATCAGAGTCCACTGCTTTCTCTTTCCCACTTACATCAGGGTCCGCAGACTGAATTCCCCCTTGCATTGTAAGGGGAAATCCTGCAGACTCTGATGTAAAGGGGAACTCTGATGTGGGGGGCACTCTGGTGACCAGAGACCACCTTCCATAGAGTAAATACACTAAGGTAAGGGGGGTCACTAATATAGGAGGGGAAACCTTTATATCAGTGCCCCCTTACATTTTTGCATTCACCCCCCCCCTTACATCAGCAACCCCCCGCATTCGTGGAGGACCGGATCTTCTCTGTGATTTCCGCAAACTGGGCATGGGCAGTTCTAACCCGTCACTCTCCACATTTTTTTACTGGGGTTGCTGGGCAGCCGGTGGGGCCCCCCAGGCAAGCGGGGCCCCCGGGCAACTTCCCTGCGTGCCCAATGGAAAAGATGGCCCTGCTCAGAACTGGGTTCCAAAGAGTGAGGCCTATCTGTAAAGTCTACATATGAAGAGGAGAAAAGAGCAGGGCACCTACAGAGTGCATCAAAACAGTTTATAACAGTACAGTAAAACCTTGGATTGCGAGCATAATTCGTTCCAGAACCATGCTTGTAATCCAAAGCACTTGTATAGTGAAGAGAGGCACCTCTAAGTGTAGCAATATGTTGCTAAATGTTGTACCTTCATTAAATTGGTTTCCAGCCCATAGTCAATAGACGTCCTGTTTTTAAAGATGGATATCTCAGGAACGGCAGCAGCTGCTGCCACAACTGAGGTATCCATCTTTAGTGCCGACGTTCCTGTACACGATAAAGGCGGTCTCCGCGGCGGATTCGCCGCGAGATCGCCGTTATCGGTGGCGGGAGAGGGCCCCCCCCCCATCCCGCCGCTGTCCCGCGCCCTCCGCCGCTTACCGGAGCCGTCGGTAGCGGCAGAGGAGATCGGGACCGTTCGGCAGCTGAGCGGGGTTACGAGTGAAGGAAAAATCTCCTTCACCCGTCCCCATAGCTCTGCTGGGCGGAAGTGACGTCAAAACGTCAGTCCCGCCCAGCGTCTTAAAGCAACATTTTTTTTTTTGTCATTTGAAAAAATTACATTTCCAAATTTATTTATTTTTCTTGCATTTTAGTCTAAATATGAGATCTGAGGTCTTTTTGACCCCAGATCTCATATTTAAGAGGGCCTGTCATGCTTTTTTCTATTACAAGGGATGTTTACATTCCTTATAATAGGAATAAAAGTGATCAAATATTTTATTTTATTTTTTTCAGTGTAAAAAGTAATAAAATAAATAAAAATAAATAAGAAAACAAACAAAAAATTTTTTTAAAGCGACCCGTCCCGACGAGCTCGCACGCAGAAGCGAACGCTTACGCGAGTAGCGCCCGCATATGAAAACGGTGTTCAAATCACACAAGTGAGGTATCGCCGCGATCATTAGAGCGAGAGCAATAATTATAGCCCTAGGCCTACTCTGTAGCTCAAAAAATGCAACCTGTAGAATTTTTTAAACGTCGCCTATCCAGATTTTTAAGGGTGAAAGTTTGACGCCATGCCACGAGCGGGCGCAATTTTTAAGCATGACATGTTGGGTATCATTTTACTCGGCGTAACATTATCTTTCACAATATATAAAAAAATTGGGAAAAATTTATTGTTGTCTTATTTTTTAATTCAAAAAAGTGTTTTTTTTTCCAAAAAAAGTGCGCTTGTAAGACCGCTGCGCAAATACGGTGTGACAAAAAGTATTGCAATGACTGCCATTTTATTCTCTAGGGTGTTAGAAAAAAATATATATATAATGTTTGGGGGTTTTAAGTAATATTCTAGCAAAAAAAACTGTTTTAGTCTCGTAAACACTGAATCTGAAAAACAGGCTCAGTAACGAAGTGGTTAAATGTAACCATATTGCTACACTTAGAGGCTCCTCTCTTCTTTTTTATACTCAGTTGTGACATGACACTACTCTTATATCAAGACATTGCTTGTATATCAAGGCAAAATTTATTAAAACATTTTGCTCATCTTGCAAAACGCTCTCAAACCAAGTTACTCTCAAACCAAGGTTTTACTGTATATTGTTACAAGCTATAAAAAAAAAGTTTGCTGAAGGCTTGTACACACGACCAAGGAACTCGACGGGCGAAACACATCGTTTTCCTCGTCAAATTCCTTGTTAGGCTGTCGAGGAACTCGACAAGGCAAGTTTCTCCATTCCCGTCGAGGAAATAGAGAACTTGCTCTCTTTTTGGCTCGTTGAGTTTCTCGACAGTTTCCTCGGCAAAAATGTACACACGACCGGTTTCCTCTGCAAAAAAATATCTCCCAGCAAGTTTCTTGCTGTTTTTTGCCGAGAAACTCGGTCGTGTGTACGAGGCCTGACAGTATATCACAGTAAAGTGCTTGGAAGCAAGCCATGGGTAACCTGTTCTCCTCTCCTCCTCTTATGTGGATGTAAAGTTCAGTACACCCTGAGCACCAGGATTTACCATACTATGTTGGAACCTTGCACTGGACGGTCTAATGCTGGTTGATTCCAAATGCTGTGCACTAGTTATGGTCCCAATTTGTAAACTGTCAGTTTTTGTAAACTTTTTTTTCTCCTATTATTTTTATAGGTTAACTTTCTGTTTGAGTTATTTTTAAATCAGATTCGCCTCCCTTTTTCTACGTGTGAATTCTCCTTCTCCCACCCATCTATTCAATGTGTCAGCAGTTCTGTAGCAAATAAAAAGTTGCTGCATACATAAACAGGTGGCTTGTATTTTCCCCAGGGATTAAAAAATATTCAGCAGCTATATGCACCAGTCTTTATGTAGAGTAAAGTATCATTTATCATTTACATGAGATGTCTTCATTATTACCATGCCATTACTTTGCAAAGCCCAGTGTCAGCTGTCTGCTTCCAATCATCTCACTGAACCATAAATCAAAATAATAATATCTGTCCAATGGGCAGGCAGCGTAATTAAGAAGAAGCTGTAAAGCCGAACAAGGATAAAATAAAAAAAATCCATTCCCTGTTGAGTACTGTTTATGAATTTACAGACAATTAAAATGATCTTGTTGGCTGAGAATACAGTAGCCATTAAATCAATACTTATAGGTTTTTGTGTTCAATGTTAATTAAAGCTGAACTCCAAGCAGATATAAAAGACATTCATTAAAGCGGAGGTCCCACGTAAAAAAAATATATTAAAAGCCAGCAGCTACAAATACAGCAGCTGCTGACTTTTAATAAATGAACACTTACCTGTCCAGGGCGCCCGCAATGTCGGCAGCTGAAGCCGATCTGTCGTTTGAGAATTGGCTGTTGCTGTCGCCATCCTCGGTAAGGGAATCAGGCAGTGAAGCCTTGTGGCTTCACTTCCTGGTTTCCTGCTGCGCGTCCTCACTGGTCCCTGCTGTCTTCTGGGACCTGTGTGTCTCCCAGAAGACAGCGGGGGAGGACAGAATAGGCGCTGGAAGTGGCGTAGGTGACCTCGATCACAGAGATGATCTATGCCAGGTGGGTGCAAATACCTGTATTAGACAGGTGTCTGCTCCGTCCTCCCCCTGAAAGGTGCCAAATGTGACAACGGAGGGGGATTCCAAAAAGTGGAAGTTCCATTTTTGGGTGGAACTCCACTTTAATACAGCTTGGCATTTATTAATAAACCATTAATTGATTTATTTCAAATACAAACTGCAAAAATACCTAAATTGCACTTAGTATCAGCTTCTTGTAGTCCCTGTACAGGCTGGGAAAGAAAGAAGCAGCACAAGTAGCTAGTCAGTTGTTTTGCAAAACGTAAGTGCTAACAATAGATGTGCTAATAGGAGAAGCGTGCAGAGTGACAGAGGGATGAACTCATTAGTGTGCTGCTTCTCCTCTCACTGCCCAGATACAGGTAAGCATAATCAGGTCTTCTATCCCACCAGATAGGGCTTGGTTGTGTGGCAGAGGTAAATCTAATGCCGCGTACATACAATAATTTTTCGTCATGAAAAAAAAAACAAAGTTTTTCGGCATGTAGAAAAAACAAAGTTTTTCCAACTTCATCATTAAAACTACGTTGCCCACACATCATCGTTTTTAAAAAATGCTCTAGAAAAGCGCGGTGACGTACAACACGTACGACGGCACTATAAAGGGGAAGTTCCATGCGGATGCTGCCACCCTTGGGGCTGCTTTAGCTGATTCCGTGTTAGTAAAAGACGATTCGCACTTTTCTGTCTGTTACAGCGTGATGAATGTGCTTACTCCATTATGATCGAGCGCTCCCGTCTCATAACTTGCTTCAGCGCATGCGCGGGTTTTTAACGTCGTTTTAGCCCACACACGATCATTTTTTACAAGCCGAAAAACAACATAGTTTAAAACGTTGTTAAAAAATGCAGCATGTTCGAAAAAAAATGTTGTCGTTTTTCAGAAGCCGAAAAATGATGTGAAGCCCACACACGATCATTTTAAATTGCATTTTTTTTCATGCCGAAAAATGATTGTGTGTACGCGGCATCAGAACTAGATGAGCAAAAATACAAATCCCTTGGCAGGTAAAACAGATCCCATTTGCATACAGTATTTCATTTGGGTATTCACCTGTTTTACTGAACAGCTTTTTGTTCTGAAAGTAAGTAATGTTTCATTTTCTATAAAGTTACTTATAATAACTGGAAGTGGTGAAGATCTAGTGTGATACTGCTGGACCAATGTGTTAAGAGGTTTAAAAATGAATGGAAGTCGATGGAAAATTGTTTCCAAGTTGGAGCTTAGCTTATGGTAGAGGTATGGACCATGTCCTGGGCACTAGCTGCTGCCTCTCTGATCAGTCGGTCAACAGAAAAACAACATTTTGGTATGTGGTTAGGAGCCACCAGTACAAATTTTTCTCTTGGTTGAAATTCTTTTAAGATCTATACTTGTTAGAAACTCGTTTTGGGGGTCCTCTCCCTTCTTCAAATAAAGTTTTTAAACAAATTTCAAGTGAGATGGAAGGTCGAGGTGGAAATTGTACTAGGTGCTCTTAACCACACACTAAGGAGTTATATTAAAGCGGAGTTTCGGCCACAATTTCACTTTTTAAATATAAATACCCCTGTAATACACAAGCTTAATGTATTCTAGTAAAGTTAGTCTGTAAACTAAGGTCCGTTTTGTTAGGTTGTTACAGCATTTAGACACTTTATAAAATAGAAATTGACTGGGGCCATCTTAAGTGTGGGCATCGTGAAGCCAGACTGTATGACTTCCTGGATTTCAGCCTTGCAAATCTCGCACATGCTCAGTGCTGCATAAGCAGTGTCAGATCAGGTTTCAGCACCTGTGCTGTCCAAGTCACATGATTCTTTGAGACTGGGGAGTGCACAGACTCCTGGAAAGTTACACCCACTACATTCCCAGGAGTCTGTGCGGTGTAGGCTAGGAAGCATTAAGCACCTAGGTGCAGGAAGTGGGAAGATTAACTATTCTGCCTAGCAACAACACTTTGAAGGCATCTAAAAAAAAAAAAAATTTCGTAAAGGACTAATGACATTTTTTTTAAAACTACTGATGTAATGTTATATTTATGGGTGGAACTCCACTTTAAGTGAAGGCTAGGGGGGGGGGGGTCACTCCGAAGATGGTTGAGATCCCATCAGACTCCATCATAAAAAAAGTTCTAGCTGTCACCTCATCCACAGCCAAAATTGACATTAATACACAAAATACAAATATAATTTTGCGGTTTACACAAAAACTCATCTAAAGTCTCAGGCCCCGTACACACGACAGATTTCAGCCAGAAACTCGATCGGAGCTGGATTCTGCCAAGAAACTCGGTCGTGTGTACACTTTTCACCGAGGAAGCCGACGAGGAACTCGTCGGGCCAAATAGAGAACATGTTCTCTATTTCCTCGTTGTTCAATGAGGAAAGTTGGCCCGCTGAGATCCTCTGCGGCTTCAACACAGAACTCGATGAGGAACTCGATGTGTTTGGCACGTCGAGTTCCTCGGACTTGTGTACGGGGCCTCAGGCCTTGTACACACGACCGAGGAACTCGTCGGGAAAGACACATCGTTTTCCTCGACGAGTTCCTTGTTAGGCTTGTCGAGGAACTCGACAAGCTTTCTTTGCGTACACACTGTCAAGACCAAATGTCTTTGTTCTCAAACGTGGTGACGTAGAACACATACAACGGCAGGGGAAGTTCGATTCCACTGGCACAACCCTTGGGGCTGCTTTTGCTAATCTCATGTTACTGCGTGTTAAGTAAAAGTTTGGTAAGAGACGATTTGCACTTTTCAGTCTGTTACAGCGTGACAAATGTGCTATCTCCATTACAAATGCTACTTTTACCGAAGGTGCGCTCCCATCTCATACTTTATTCTGAGCATGCCCGGGTATCTTAGCATACACATGCTCGCGTTTCTCGTCGAAAATCAGCTCGACGAGGAATACAACAAGGAAATTGAGACTCCCGTCGAGGAAAAAGAGAACTCGTTCTCTTTTTTCCTCGTCAAGTTCCTCGACAGTTTCCTTGATTAAATAAGGTACACACTACCGTTTTCCTCTGCAAAAAAGCTCTGCCACCAAGTTTCTTGATGCATTCTGTCGAGGAAAACGGTCGTGTGTACGAGGCCTCATACACACGATCGGATATTCCGACAACAACGGTCCGACGGACGTGTTTTATCGGACATTCCGACCGTCTGTATGCTCCATGGGACAATTGTTGTCGGAATTTCCGACAGCAAATGTTGGCTGTGCATGCTCTCAAATTTTCAGACAAAACATCTGTTCTATCAGATCATACGATCGTGTGTACACAAATCCATCAGACTAAAATCCAAAGTACAAACACACATGCTCCGAACCAATGCTAAACATCAGACAACAATAGCAGAATTTGCCCAAAGGGTGGCGCTAAAGAGCTGAAAAACCAAATGGTTTGGTGTATGTTGGCTGAAAATGTTCTGCCGTGTGTGTGCAGAACAAGTTCAGGGCCAGCCCCCCTTCGGACAAAAATCCACAGGGAAAAGTCCGATGGAAGTCCGATCGTGTGTAAGAGCTTTAACCTGGATGTGTTTTCTTATACAAGGGAGAGGGCAAAATAGCAATTAAAACAAGCTTCTGTTCAGGACTTGTTGAAAATGTGCTTGAGTACCTCTAAAAATACGTGGAAACGTAAAATGTGGAAACCACGGTGAAAATTCAGTTTCAAGAGAGAATTGTTATCTGGGCCTCATAGCTATTATGACACCACAGCCCCATGAGTCTTTTCTTATTGCTGCCTGTCATTAATACTTGTCATGGCACACACTCATTTCAAGTCCCACAAGGATCTAAATGTATCAGCTATGCAAAAAAAAAAGTAAGCTAGAGAGTAAAATACTTTTACATCATTGCTTTATGTAAATACAAATTTGAGGTTATTCAACTACTGTATGTGATTACCTGAAGCTGTTTTTGTCTTCACCTGTACTGCCTGGAGAGTATACATATAGAAGTACATTGCTATGGTTAGGTATGATCATATCAGTAGAATGATCAAAGTATTGATTCTGCAGAATATTTGTAATAAATCTGTCTGACCTGTGAAGAATTGCACAGAGGAATCAAAGCATTTATTTTTTTATAAACTGCAATGCTCAGCAAACTGGACAAATCTGCATACATACCTTTAGGCCCCTTCCACACGGCGTGGATCTGTTGCAGCGGTCCGCTATCTCAGCAGGAGATCTCTCCGTTGATCTCCGCTGAGCCTGCGGATGACAGGTCTCTCTCTGCTTACTGAGCGGGGAGGGGCTTGTCGAGCATCGCTGCTTGTCTATGGAGAGATCGTACAAAAACGGACAGCATGTCCGTTTTCATCAGAACTCACCCGATCCGCCAGGACGGATGGCGACGTATCGTCATACAAAAAGGGAGAAAGAAAGGCGCACCAGCCGCGTGTACTACCGTTTGGCAAATTTATTGGAATAATAAAATAATGAAAACTACTCACAAACAGGGAATGATAAAAGGCTTGTCAAACGATAATTGTAGTTAAAATACCCCTCAAACCACACTCCAGACTGTAGGGGGGGGTGGCGAGGTGCGTTGCTGCTGGCTGACGCGTTACGAGGTGACAGAGACCTCTTCCTCAGAGCCCAGCAGTCAGACTGATGCGCCTTTCTTTCTCCCTTTTTGTCTTCTATCAGGATTTCCCCATCCATGAAGGGCAGCAAGGCCTCTGTCACTACGGTTTTTTGGACATTTAAGGAGAACTGTATGTAGACATCTGACTGACTATCAAGGATCCCACTTGTGCGCAGGAGTTTGTGTTTTTTGTCAGTTTTACGTATCGTCATACGTCTGATTTTCGCGGATGGGATGTCAGCGGACATGGTCACTGCTGACATCCGACGCTCCATAGACTTGCATGGAGCTCCAGTTCAGGTCCGCCAAAAAACTGACGCCCGTGTGAAAGGGGCCTAAGGATCAGAGCATGCAGTTTGCAAGATTTGTTTATCTTTGCTTCTTAAGCCCTGTACACACAATCGGATATCTGATGGAATCTAATCCAATGGATATCCGATGAAGCTGACTTTCATCAGTCTTGCCTACACACCATCGGTTAAAAATCCGATCGTGTCCAACACAGTGACGTAAAACACTACGACGTGCTGAGAAAAATAAAGTTCAATGCTTCCGAGCATGCGTCGACTTGATTCTGAACACGCGTGGATTTTTGACCGGTGGACTTCCCCACAGACGATCGTTTTTTTCTATCGTTTTTTTAACCATAGGAAAAATTTAAAACAGGTTCTATTTTTTTTCACTGATGGAAAAAAAAAACATGGGGCCCACACACAATCGGTTCGTCCAATGAAAACGGTCCATCTGTCCCTTTTCATCAGACAAACCGAACGTGTGTACAGGGCTTAAATCTATAAGTTGGCCAAATGTTGGATCTATAAAAGAACTGTGCAAGCGAAATATGTAAAAACCCAGATAGCAAGAATCACACAATAAAACGAAGAGGAAACCAAACCCCTTCTTTGCAGGGCGTCCTCATACTACTAGAAGAAATAAATGTGAAAGGAGAAAACGGTGGGTGTTGTTTATAGCCTAAAGCATGGCTCAAAATTTCAAGTCCTGAGCTACTAGCCAGTCCTCAAGAGTTACTCGCCACCAGTTGCCCCACCTAATTCATACACTGCCCTGCGCCTAAGGCTGCATTCACATCTGAGCGACAGCCGCGTTCGCGTGTAGCGGCGTATTTTGACGCGAGTACAAAACTTTCACTTTTTTTTTTTTTTTCTCAAAGTCTTCCCATTGCTGTCAATGGGAAAACGCCTATGTCGCCTGAAAAAAAGGGTCCGGGACTTTTTTTCAGGCGACAGGCGTTCGGCGTCTATGAGATGTGAACCATCTCCATAGACAGCAATGGGAATTCTCCCCTCGAGCGACAGAAGCGTCCGGCGTCGGGCGTTTTGTCGCTCAGGTGTGAATGGGGTCTAATTGCACCCGTAAACCCGCCCTCGTAGATTATCTCATGGAATGACAATATTTTATGCAGAATCTATTTACAAAATAAAATATTACCAACAACAACTTTAACAAAATGGGACAGGGCACTGGGGGCAGACCAGAGGGACAGGGCACTGGGGGCAGACCAGAGGGACAGGGCACTGGGGGCAGACCAGAGGGACAGGGCACTAGAACTGGGTCTCTTCCCCATTCTCTTGCTGTCTCCTCTGCAACTCCCATCCATCCATCCTCTCTCTCCCTCTCCCATTCATCTCATCATCAGGAGCCTGTGTGTGCGGCTCCACGCTTGCATGTCCCCACTTCCCCCTTTTATTCAGGCTGGCAGAGAGGAGAGGAGCTGCAGCACAGCGGGAGGGAGTACAATCCAGCGCTGAGATCCACACAACTGCACAGCCATTGACACCATAGCACAGCGCACACTGACAGCGCACAGCACACATTGAGACCAGTCTGTTCACAGTGCTCAGGCTAAACTGTTGGACACTTACATAGAGCACAAGGAGAAGAAAACTGCACAAACTAGAAGGCTGCCGCTCTCATGTCAGGGCAACTTTCAGTGAGCGCTGCACCGGAGTGGTAATTTTTGCAATCCTCCACCTCACTACTTTTTGCCCTCCCCCGGTCGGGGCCCGGGGAGGGGGGCAGGCTCAGAGAGGTCATACTGTTGGGTCCCATGGCTTAATGAGAATTGTAAGGAGAGCACCTGTGTACTGCTCTGCCTGTGCGCGGCTCACCAGACTACTTTTCCCGAGCATGCATGCATTTCCTCTTCGGCCGCCAATCTCATCGGGACTCTAAGTGTAGGCACAGATTGGAGGGAGATTGGTCATGCAGCCCTGTCATCACTCGCCCCCAGCTTAAATCCACTCGCCAAATGCTAGTAGGCGAGTGGAAATTTTGAGGGCTGGCCTAAAGTGTACATAAACCCTGAACCGTGCATGCAGGACTTTTTCTCAAGTGCAGCGTGGTGCGGGGAAATCCATTGCCTCGCACCACAAGGCTAGCAATTGAATATTATAAGATGTCTTATGAGATGTTTGTGTGACATCTCAATAAAGTTATTTTTTAAAAAAGGAAACAGTGCAATGTGGTGATTTGTGCCGCACAGCATACCAACTGCTGCAGTTCAGTGCTGGTGTGAACAAACCCCTACATATTGCACCCTAGGCCCCTTTCACACGAGCGGCCTGCTCAGATCC
Source organism: Rana temporaria (assembly GCF_905171775.1). Lineage (NCBI taxonomy): Eukaryota > Metazoa > Chordata > Amphibia > Anura > Ranidae > Rana > Rana temporaria. The sequence goes on from NC_053489.1 coordinate 569,547,728, forward strand.
ACCTGTCCGTTTTTCAGGCAGATCTGAGAGGGCCACCCATTGCAGGGTGGAAGCGACGTCAAAATGTCACTTTCGCCCAATGCTCTTAAGCCTCGTACACACGATAGGTTAAACAGATGAAAACGGAGGACCGTTTTCATCAGTCCAAACCAATCGTTATTTAACCTTAGGTTAAAAAAATGGCAACTTGCTTTAAAATTTAACCTATTGATGGTAACCGATAGGTCAAAACCGATCGTTAGTATGTAAAACCATCGGTTGAAAACCTGCGCATGCTCAGAATCAAGTCGACGCATGCTTGGAAGCATTGAACTTCGTTTTTGAAGTGTCTGTGTGAATTTTATAACATGTGAGTACAATGAGTGAGGATTTGTGAGCACTTTTTAATAAATTGGTTTTACATACTTCACCATTGGAAGCATTTTATTTATTTTTTCATGTGGATTTGATTGATTTGTTATCACCGTTGGAATTGTCTACTAACCCGGGTGGGCTATCAAGCTATTGTGCCGAACATGTGAATGTAAGGCGTATTGTTTTGGTGAGTTTTTTTCTTTTGGGAGTGGATTCACAAGCACATGAGGTGTGGTGGAAAGTTTGTATCAAGATTTCTTCAAGAAAGATACCATTCATTGATCAATCACTGCTTAATCACTTGAAGAGTGGTGTGATTTATGGACACTTTTATATGAATTTATTTTCTTTTCAACTTTCTTTATATGTTTATGGATCATTCACATGCACTATTAATTCACTTTCACTTGTTAATTTTTATGTGCTAATTTTTATGTGTTTATTTATGTTATTTAATAAAATCACTTTACTAGTACTGTTTTATGAAACAGAGCGCTACTATTTTCTTCACTAAAGATTGACTATATACTAACTTTACTGTTGTCTTATTTTTTAATCCAAAAAAGGGCGCTTGTAAGGCCGCTGAGCAAATACAGTGTGCCAAAAAGTATTGCAAGGACTGCCATATTATTCTTTAGGGTGTTAGAAATATATATATATAGGGGGTAATCCACAAAGAAGCGGCGCAACGTAATTTTTCCTATTTAAGTTACACCGCTGCAAAATTTCTACCTAAGTGCCCGATCCACAAAGCACTTACCTAGAAATTTTGAGCGGTGTAACTTAAATCCGGCCGGCGCAAGGCGTTCCTCTTCTCCAGGGGGCGATTCCCATTTAAATGAGGCGCGCTCCCGCGCCGGCCGTACTGCGCATGCTTGTGACGTCATTTTCCCGACGTGCATAGCGCAATATTACGTTACGTCGGGCTTTGTGGATCGCGACGGGACAATAAAGTTGCGTCGGGTAAAAAAAAAGATACGGCGCCAAACATTTTTTTTAAAATTAAAATAAAATTGCGTCTCTAGCAAGAAAGGTCTGTTTTTACAAGGTGTAAACAGTTTACACCTTGTAAAAGCAGCCCTAATTTTGCATTTTCAAAATAAAACTTACGGAGAAAAAACGAAGCTGAAAAGCTTCGTGGATCTCCGTAAGTCCTAATTTGCATACCCAAGGCGGCATTTCGACGCGAAATGCCCCCAGCGGCGGATGCGGTACTGCATCCTAAGATCCGACAGTGTAATTCAATTACACATGTCGGATCTTCGTCCTAACTATGGAAAACTGATTCTGTGGATCAGTTCCATAGTTAGGACCAGGGATACGACGGAGTAACAGCAGTTACTCCGTCGTATCTCTTTTGAGGATTTGGCCCATAATGTTTGGGGGTTCTAAGTAATTTTCTAGCAAAAAAACTGTTTTCAACTTGTAAACACCAAATCTCAGAAAGAGGCTCGGTCTTTAAGTGGTTAAAGTTAAATGAATGTAGAAATCTAGAATGTAGCCATCTAGAAAATGAATGTTATTTGGCTGCTATGGACAGCTTTTACCCCAGTTCGATTTTCTCCAGTTATCATACAATGCAAGGCTATGAAAGGTACCAGCAATCTCTGATCAAACTATCATATGCACTGAAGTTTTTTTGTTGGAGGATTATGAGACGCAGTATAATAGTAACTTTTCATTTGTTAAAATGTGTAAGAAATACTGCTTTCGCAGCCTCTAGCAGCTAACAATGCTATGAAATAAGCGACTTGTAACTTGGTAAATGGAATGAGCAGGGCGTTGTTTTGGATGCCTCAGGGAGGAAAGTTACTAGGTTATGTTAGGTCATTCTCTAAAAGTTACAATATAGGTTCATGAAAAAAAAAAACAGAACGATCTGTATGAATAAAACTATTTCTGGATAAAAAAAAAAAAAAAAACGAAGGTTTACAAACACTTTAAGTAAAAACATTGATTATCTTATTACATGGCATTTGAAAGTTGGTAGGATATATCAGACAGGCGGTAAACATGTTGGGCCAGATTCACAAAAGAGATACGACGGCGTATCTCCTGAAACGCCGTCGTATCTCTGAGATACGATTGTCGTATCTATGCGCCTTATTCATAGAATCAGGTTACGCATAGATAGCCCTAAGATCCGACAGGTGTAAGTGACTTACACCGTCGGATCTTAGGCTGCAATTCCAGGCCGGCCGCTAGGTGGCGATTCCATTGCGGTCGGCGTAGAATATGCAAATGACTAGTTACGCCGATTCACGAACGTCCGCTTTGCCCGTCGTTGTAAATTTACGTTGTTTCCGTAGAGATACGCCGCGTAAAACTAAAGCTGCCCTCTAGGTGGTCTAGCCAATGTTAAGTATGGCCGTCGTTCCCGCGTCGAAATTAGAAATTTCACGTTGTTTGCGTAAGTCATCCGTGAATGGCACTGGACGCCATATACATTAACGTCGAAACCAATGACGTCCTTGCAACGTCATTTAGCGCAATGCACGTCGGGAAATTTTAGGGACGGAGCATGCGCAGTACGTTCGGCGCGAGAACGCGCCTAATTTAAATGGTCCCCGCCCCATTTGAATTAGGCGGGCTTGCGCCGGGCGGATTTACGCTACGCCGCCGCAAGTTTACAGGCAAGTGCTTTGTGAATCAAGCACTTACGCTGAAAACTTGCGGCGGTGTAACGTAAATGTAATACGTTATGCAGCCGCAGCGTAGGGCAATTCTACGTGAATCTGGCCCGTTGTCCATGAAGCTCACACATGTTAAAAAGGTTGAAAGGTAGAATTTCATGGAAGGTAAATACAAAATGCATCTTTAGCCACTTTTCCCCCTCAATGACCATGCCATTTTTTGCGATTCGGCACTGCGGTGCTTTAACTGAAAATTACACGGTCGTGCGACTCTGAACCCAAACTAAATTGATGTAATTTTTTTTTATTTTTGTTATAACAAATATCCCCCAAATATGTTAAAAAAAAAAAAAAAAATTCTTCATCAGTTTAGGCCGATATGTATTCTTCTACATATTTTTGGCAAAATAAAAAAAACCGCAATAAGCGTATATTGATTGGTTTGCGCAAAAGTTATGGCATATACAAAATAGGGGATAGATTTGTGGCATTTTTATTATTGTTTTGTTTTTTTTACTAGTAATGGCGGCGATCTGCGATTTTAAGCGGGAATGTGACATTGCAGCGGACAGATCGGACACTTTTGACACATTTTTGGGGCCATTTTTACATCGATCAGTGCTATAAAAATGAACTGATTACTGTGTAAATGTCACTGGCAGGGGAGGGGTTAACACTAGGGGGCGATCAAGGGGTTAAATGTGCTCCCTCATGTGTGTTTCTAACTGCAAGGTATGGGAATCACTGGGGGAGGAGACCGATTGATGTTACTAGGAACACTCGATCTGTTTCTCTTCCCCTTGTCATAATGGGGATTTGTGTGTTTACACTCACAAATCCCCATTCTGGCTCTCGGGCCCGCAATAACGGGGGGATGGCGGACATCGCGGCCGCCGGCCATGTGCATCAGGTTCCCCGCCTACAGCGGACGCCTGCTATGGCTCTTAAAGCAGCTGACGTGCTGTTACGGCGATTTGCGGGAATGAGCTGGCCTGCCACCGTATACTGATGGCGGCTGGTCTGCAAGTGGTTAAGGATTGGTTCACATATGTCCGGCCGCAGTCTCAGCATGGTTTTTAAAAGGAATCCTGTGTGGTTTTGCTCACCGGTTCAGATGCGATTCAGGAGTGAATTTTTACTTGAAATCGCACCTCAACTGGACTGAAAAACACACAGGACTCTTTTTAAAAAGGCCCACGGCCGCCTTGGACATGTGTGAACCGGCTCCATTGAAAGCCGTTTGATTTGCATGTTTGGCGAATCGGATTCTGTCAAAACACATCCACTTCACATATATGTGAACCAAGCCTTAAGCCCCATACACACCATCAGATTATCTGCAGATTTTTGTCTTCAGATTTACCAAAACCATGTAGTACAAGGGCCTGCCTGATTGCATACGAATTGAAACTCTTAAGGTTTGACCTCATATTAGATGGTTTTGGTAAATCTGAAGACAAAAATCTGCAGATAATCTGATGGTGTGTATGGGGCTTTAAAGTTTGTAAACCCATGTTTTAAAAAAAAAAAAACATGTTATACTTACCTGCTCTGTGCAAAATGATTGGGGTCCCCCACCCGCGCTCCAGGCTCCTCCTCTTGGTGCCCCCATGGAAAGCCACTTTCCCTGGGGGGCACCCATGTGGGCTCGCTCCTGAGTCCCGCTGCTGCGTCTATTAATTGACACAGACAGCGGGACTCTGCCCCGCTCCCCGCTCCAGTGTCACTGGACTTGATTGACAGCAGTGGGAGCCAATGAGGAGGGAGACAGCGGCTGGAGCCACTGCACTTGTGTACATCGCTGGATCGGGCTTAGGTAAGAAAAAGGGGGGTCTGGGGAGCTGCAGCACAGACGGTTTTTCACCTTAATGCATTGAGGCTTTACAACCAATTTAATGAACATTGGACTTGGGGATGTTTTCATATGAGCATATGATTTGTACAACCCCGGATTATCCGTAGGACATAATTACACAACAAAGTGCTTTGAAGTGATGCTCAGGACTGGATGTTAGGTCAGGACATCTCTAACAAGCAGCAAGTGACTGTCACATAGCCGTGATGAGAAGGCAATCACACAATCCGCTCTTTAGCTTATCAAGTGTCACCTATTAAGCAACACATATATAAAAAGAGCCAGAGCAGAGAATAACTCTGCGGTTTATATTTATGCTCCATGTAAAAATAAAAATTCCATCACTACCGGATGTAACCGGTTGCTCTGTCAATTGAAAAGATATAGAGACGTGCTTAGAAGAGAGCTCTCGGCAAAAATTGACATTGAGCAATAAATATTCTAGAAGATAAAAAGCTATATACAATTTTTTGGGCATTTCAGAAAGATTGGGGGGGGGGAGTCCGACCGTTTGTCAAATGTTGGATGGCAGGCTTTAAAATTTTCCGTGAACAACGGTCTGTTGACAGATTTTCCAAGCGTGTATACACAAGTTCGTCAGGAAAAAGTCTAAAGTAACAAAACACGCATGCTCGGAAGCAATGCTCACCAAACACAAAATTACCAGAAGGTGCCCAAAGGGTGGCGCTAAAGAGCTGAAAAACCACATAGTACGTAGCTACCTTCTTGTTTGTTGGCCAACAATTGTGTGCCGTTCGTATGCAAGACAGGTTTTTGGACAACGCCCTTCGGACAAAAGGCTTTGTCTGAGGAAAATACGATTGTGTGTACGAAGCTTGAGATACAAATTAGCCACTGCACACAATGCAATCCCATCCAAAACTGCAATACGCCAAGTGTACACAACCAGATATTGGGGTCAATTCACAAAGCTTTTTTTGCCGATACCGGTCGTTATGTAAACGATTTCACACGTTATTGAATCAAGTCCAATTCACTAAACGATTTAACGCTTGTAAAAATCATCAAATAACGTTTCACTACACAGAACCGATATTTTTAGTTTTGAGTCGTTATTGAACGTATTGATCGTTGTTTTAACGACTCAAATCGTTAAATATGTACAGAAGTGCAATTCACAAAGGTTTTTTAGACAATTAACGATCGCTAAGCAATCGTTAAATAAGCACCTCCCTGAGGGTGGCGTTATGACATTTCCCAGGCGGTATATCATTTGTTGAGAGGAATTTTTTGGCGGTTTAGGCTTGTGGTAAATTTTGTTACGAGTTTTGTGCAAGATGGAACCATTTGGATGTGCTCTATTTGAACTGAAACTGATCCAGAGGCGAAGAAGGACACGTCAGAATGTCGTTCAGATAGAGAAACGTGTATTTCGTTCACGTACCTTTTTGGATCAATTTTCTGAAACCCAGGTGATAGCCAAATTCAGATTATCCTCTCCCATGATATATTCCCTGTATGATGAAATACACTTGGCCCTAGAAACACGCACGCGGAGAAGTAATGCAGTACCAGGTCTTGTGCGTTTTTTGGCAGTACTTCATTTTCTAGGAAAGGCCTCATACCAACATGTCAGTGGTGAGATTGTTGGCATCTCACAACCCAGTTTTTCCCGCTGCTTGGTCGACGTCCTGCAAGCACTGCGACAACTTGCTCCAAAATACATTCATATGGGCAAGTCACGTGAAGAGCGGGATCAAATAAAACGTGGTTTTTTTGACCTAGCAGGAATGCCCAATGTCATTGGGGCAATAGACTGCACCCATGTGCCATTATGTCCCCCATCAGAACAGGAGCACATCTACAGAAACCGTAAGGCTTACCATTCCCTCAACATCCAGGTGATCTGTGATTCGAACCTCATAATCCGTGATGTTGTCACCGGCTTTCCAGGATCCTGTCATGATGCCCATATATTGCGCCAATCGGGAATATATGATACTCTGGACAAGGACTTAGAAAATAATGGATGGCTGCTGGGTAAGTGTGCTCCACTGTTTATTTTATGGTGTGTTTTCCAGTTATAAATGCGTATTTATTTTTTTATTCCATACTAGACTGACATTAGTGCTATATCAGTAACATGACAGCTCAACAGCTTTACATTAATCAGTATTTCAAAAACATGTAATAATAAACTCAGAATTTAAATGTCCAAAATACTTTCAAGTACTTTTTAGTTAGCTATCACCTGGTTCAAGGTCCACAAATCTTTCCTTTCTCATGTGAGGTGTATTGTTGTTCCACATGTTCCGTGTGCACTGAAAAGTAGTCACTACTTCAAGCTTGCTTAAGTAATGTATTACACTATCATATTAAGACATCACATGACAGAGCTAGGAACTACTTATCAAAACACACATGACCAAGGTGTGCCAAAGAAGCCACCCACCAGAATTAAGTACAGTACCTATATGTAAATGATTGCAGCATAAGATGCAACAATTGTGTCAGTAGTTGATTTACTTGAATGTATAGTTAATATTTAAATCTGGGAGTTCAACACTATCCCTTCGGTTAACCCCCCAATATGCATAACATCAAGCAGCACTACCAAGCACAACAATCACCCCCCCCCCATTGTGCATATGTATTGTACATGAAACAGACATGTCCCTCTGGTTCTCCGTTATAGTCCCATACGAGGTCTGCACTATAGTATTGAAATATTTATGACAGGCAGACTTTTCCTCCAGCATTTTTATTTTCGCATAACATTCACATGCACTACACTACACTACACTAATAATGGCCCACAACTGTGGTATGCTGTTGTGTTGTGAGTTAAGTACCATTAATGCTCAATCAAAAGTACAAATCCAGAACCTTGCCCCCACAAATAATTTTAAAATGTGCTTTATTAGACGTATGTTATCCATATGTGACTAACAATGGAAAATTTTCTAAAATGACCACACAATTGGCCACTACATCATGTGATTTAGCATGATTTCTTCTATACTTACAAATAAATTTATATTGTTTTAAAATTTATAGGAGATGCTGGTTACCCCTGTCTACCATGGCTCTTAACACCAATCAACAGGCCATCCTCTCCTGCAGAAGCAGCTTACAATGTTGCTCATACAAAAACAAGAGTGGTGATCGAAAGATGCTTTGGTGTCCTAAAGAGCCGTTTCCGATGCATGTCCTTGTCTGGTGGATTCCTACAGTATTCCCCCAGTAAGGTAGCTGATATGTTCCTAGCATGCAGCATTCTCCATAACATTGCAAGGCATGGTGGACTACAAGAGGAACTAGACACCACAGTGGAGGATGACATGCCCACAATTCCAGTGGAAAATGATCAAAGGGGAAACACAGCAAGAAGTAAACTGATTGCAAACTATTTTTCAGGTAATAAACCACCGTAACATGGTTTTAATTTTCCAAACACCATCAGAAATGATCACAAACTTGCATTATTAAGTTGAAGAGACAGACATGCTGTAAAATGAATTATTTGGGCTGATCTTGTTTATCAATGTAAAATCTTAACCAATGATGTTTTTTTTATTATTTCAGGTTAACTCAACTCTAAAAACTTTGGAGAACTATAATAAAATTAAGACAAGAGTACAAAAATTGCAAAAAAATGAGTCTTTATTTTGTTTTTGTATTTTCACTTTGTTGTACTTCTTTTGCATTTATTTTTTACAACATTGAACAATAACAGTTTCAAACATGTAAAATAAAAGTTTCACTTAAAAGTCTTTTACAAAATCTAAATTGTGTTTGAATTCTTTATTGCAACAAATGTAAGTGTGGGTTATACACGCAAAAATTCTGTTTATCTGCTAATAAGTACCAACATTTTTTTGACATTAGTGAGAAGCAATAAAATAGAAGACAGAACTGTGTGCCAAAGACAGTTGAAATGCTGCAGTTGCCTGAAACCATGTCCTTGCCAGAAAGATGGTGAATGAAATGAGTGCTGTTAACTGCGTTGTGTGGGAGAGGGGAGAAATGAAATAAAACTAAAATAAATACCACCAATTGACGTAATGGCAGATGGCTATAGCCAACCTAAGGTAAAGAGAGTAAGTGACCTGTAAAGAAGCCGTTGATATGCAAACCATTAAATAACACAATAATTGAATCATAATATTATATTTTTGGTGTTATTTATTGTTTTGTATATCATCACCTTCATCACTGGTCACTTAACTCTACCTTTGGTTGCCTATAGTCATCTACCATTACCCCAAATGTTACATATATTTTAATTTCTCCTCTCCACCCCACACCGCAGTTACCATTACTCATTTCATTACTGAGAAACAATGCACGTTAGTTCAAATGTTAACTATTCCACGCAGGGCATTTGAAAGATGGAATAGCGGTTGTCTACAAATTGCAGAAACATTTTTAACCTCATTAGTCAGGAAATGATACTTACATTCCATACCAATAACATGTGGTTTCAAAAGTTACAGAAGTCAAATTACAGCCAACACAACATCAAAAATATATGGTTGGGCAAGATGGAGTATGCAACCATTTGGATGTTTGTTTTTTTAGTATGAATCAAACTACCGGCGAAAACCACACAGAGAAACATGGTCCTTGCTGTGACAACAACAATGGATGGCGCATTTTAGTCACAGAGTACAGATAAAAAACCAAGCACTTGAGTGAAAATATCAATAATTTACATCCACGTGGATAAAATATAAAAAAAAAAATTTAGATCCAATAGTGTGCCTTCCTGACGGAAGAAAAGCATGACAAACCTGTCACATTTTCTGCTGTGACAAAGGGTGTCTGTTTCAAATGCGTAGACGTGATGTTATGTGATGTATTCTCCTATTAAACGAATATGATTGATGATTTTATGTAGTGCTGATGAATTATATCTCTACTCTGTAACTTCAACTCTATTACTATTGATAGTTCACTTCTACTTTTCAACAATCCTACCACTTTTTTTGCCTTACAACAAAAAAATGGTTCTGTTTTTGAAAAAAAAATATACATGTTAAAACAAATATTTGACAATATTGTTGCACTTGCATTTCAACGTGTATATACAAACAATTATGAAAACCGTAATGATAACAGTAATGAATACTAGAACATGCTTGATAGATAAAAATAGATTTCACATAATTCTCAACCTTTTTTGAAATGTTTTCAGAGGCTGTAATGTCATAGCAAAAATCCCATATAACATTAATTGTATATCTATTGAAAATAAAATCAAAGCTACATAACTGTCTAAAGACGTTTCATTGGTCATCCAACCAGCTTGATCAATGATGGCCATTGAAACATCTAAAACTCAAATACAAACGTCATGTTGATTACACATATTTGGTACAGATCTGCAACGACATGGTCAAATGACATATTTAACTGGAAAAAGCATCTATATAGCAGTCAACTTTGGGCAATATATG